>NC_079220.1:24099106-24399106 GCF_029633865.1 Lampris incognitus | reverse complement strand
CGTGCTGAGTGCACTGAAATGAGAGCGGATCAACTGCAGCTTTTGAGCAGTTTCCACAGCGTGAACAGTGCACAACATTGTGGCATCTATAGAAAAGCGCCACAGTCAGTCTGGCAGAGCATATGCCGTTGCCGTTGACAACAGAAAGGCATATAGCATCGGCTACCCTTCACATTATAGTCTATAGCTGTTTTAGAAATATAAAAAAATAGATATTTTGTTATCTATCTATCTATCTATCTATCTATCTCTCTCTCTCTCTCTCTCTCTCTCTCTCTATATATATATATATATATATATATATACACTACCGTTCAAAAGTTTGGGATCACCCAAACAATTTCGTGTTTTCCATGAAAAGTCACACTTATTCACCACCATATGTTGTGAAATGAATAGAAAATAGAGTCAAGACATTGACAAGGTTAGAAATAATGATTTGTATTTGAAATAAGATTTTTTTTACATCAAACTTTGCTTTCGTCAAAGAATCCTCCATTTGCAGCAATTACAGCATTGCAGACCTTTGGCATTCTAGCTGTTAATTTGTTGAGGTAATCTGGAGAAATTGCACCCCACGCTTCCAGAAGCAGCTCCCACAAGTTGGATTGGTTGGATGGGCACTTCTTTGAGCAGATTGAGTTTCTGGAGCATCACATTTGTGGGGTCAATTAAACGCTCAAAATGGCCAGAAAAAGAGAACTTTCATCTGAAACTCGACAGTCTATTCTTGTTCTTAGAAATGAAGGCTATTCCATGCGAGAAATTGCTAAGAAATTGAAGATTTCCTACACCGGTGTGTACTACTCCCTTCAGAGGACAGCACAAACAGGCTCTAACAGGTACTATTTAATGAAGATGCCAGTTGGGGACCTGTGAGGCGTCTGTTTCTCAAACTAGAGACTCTAATGTACTTATCTTCTTGCTCAGTTGTGCAACGCGGCCTCCCACTTCTTTTTCTACTCTGGTTAGAGCCTGTTTGTGCTGTCCTCTGAAGGGAGTAGTACACACCGGTGTAGGAAATCTTCAATTTCTTAGCAATTTCTTGCATGGAATAGCCTTCATTTCTAAGAACAAGAATAGACTGTCGAGTTTCAGATGAAAGTTCTCTTTTTCTGGCCATTTTGAACTCAATCTGCTCAAAGAAGTGCCCATCCAACCAATCCAACTTGTGGGAGCTGCTTCTGGAAGCGTGGGGTGCAATTTCTCCAGATTACCTCAACAAATTAACAGCTAGAATGCCAAAGGTCTGCAATGCTGTAATTGCTGCAAATGGAGGATTCTTTGACGAAAGCAAAGTTTGATGTAAAAAAAATCTTATTTCAAATACAAATCATTATTTCTAACCTTGTCAATGTCTTGACTCTATTTTCTATTCATTTCACAACATATGGTGGTGAATAAGTGTGACTTTTCATGGAAAACACAAAATTGTTTGGGTGATCCCAAACTTTTGAACGGTAGTGTATATACATATATATATACACACACATATATATCTATACACATACATACATACATCTATCTATCTATCTATCTATCTATCTATCTATCTATCTATCTATCTATCTATCTATCTATCTATCTATCTATCTATCTATCTATATATGTCTGTCAGTCTTTATTGACCTGAATGACCTCTCAGATCATCTGGGAATGGTCCACAACTCTTCCCAGAGTTTAACATGGTGAGCAGCATTTAGCTATTATGCATCACACAGCTGGGGAAAAAAAAAAAAAAACTTCCAGAAGATCTGAAACTTAACCCAACGGCGACCACTTTTAGAGCTGGGCAAGAAATGTATATATGTATGTTCTTTCAGGCCTTTGACTGCATTTTCAGCTTACAGACCGATGCACTTTCACCCTTACTCGCTTTGCACCTGGATCCATGCAGTTGGACAGCTTTTATAAGCTATTTTATTTTTCTGTTTTTATCTTTTAATTGCTTTTTAAAAATGAATCTTATTTTGAATTTTTAATCAATGTCTTTTTATGCCTCGTAAAGCACTTTGAAATGCCTTTGTTTATGAAATGTGCAACACAAAGAAACTTGCCTTGTCTATCTATCTATCTGTCTGTCTGCATGTGTCTGTCTGTCATTTCCAGTTAACTCATTGCAAGAAGAAGGAGTAATACGGTTTGTTTTAGTTCTCTTAGGGACACATCTTCCTGATCCTGGGTGAGCTATATTCAAATCTTTAGTTTGTATTTTCTGCATAAACTGTCATATAGATGCTATCTCTGTAACAATGAGCAGACTCCTATACACATATGTTAACAATTTGGTGCAAGAGTTCCCTAAAAATATTGTTAAGTCAGCTTACTTAAGACTTAAAACTGTGTACTTGTGTTGATTCATTTGAGGTACCTCGTGCTCATCTTGTGTTGAGCCTCAAATTAGCACAACCTTGACACATCACAGCTAACATGATAATTACCCGACTAAAGTATTACAGAAAAAGCTTATTTTATTTGCACGGTGTGTTTATAAAAACAAGAAAAAAAAAGTTTTTTCAGCCATACTCACATCCCCCCTCAACACATTTTCACAATTGCAGCTGGGCCGGGGAGGAGCGCCGGTGCTGGAGCTGGGTGCAGAACCTGACCCATTTGGAAGAACATTTCCCTTTGCTTTGTTCTTCCGTTGACTGCACTTCTATAAATAACCCAATGTGTAATGTTACACAAACAATGGCACAATACGTGTGATTATGCTGTGCAAAAGAAGGAAAGTGAAGAGAGGGAGAAGAAAGCACTTTACCATGTGGGATGTGTGGCTAACTTCATTCTAGCATGGGCGGGTGTGAACACAGTAGAATAGTGGGTTACACCCACTTACCATATTGGCCAGATTAAATGTTGGATGAAAGCTCCCGTGCTACTTAATCAGTTTCCCCAGGCCATTACCCCAGCATGGGAGAGCACAAACAGCCAATTTTCTCTTTTTTTTTTTTTTTTTTTTCTTATTCTATGCTTTTTTCTTTTTTATCCAAATTGTGTGACACAGGACTGAGTGGAGTGGGACAGTGGCTGTGACGGCGGCACCTGCAGAAGGTCGGGTGGGCCGCAGCTTCGTGACTCAAGAGTAATGCCAAGCGACAGGAACATCCATGTTGAAAGAAATATGTTTTCCTTGTTACACAGTTGTCAAAACTACAGGTTTGCTTGTAATTTTGTTAAGTATGTGACTGCCGGACGACAGCACTTCTGCTCTCATAAATGCATTAGTTTGCACATGGTTGGGTTACACTGCCTCAACTGCAAACAGTCAGTGGCAGTGTGGTATATGCTGCTTTCTCAGGTCAGGTCTCATTGTCTGCCAAGTAAATTTGTGCATTCAAGGGATGTAACTTAACATGATGCTTGCCAAAAAAGGGGCATGACTCCATCTATCCATAATCCAAGCCGCTTATTCCAATTGGGGTCGCAGGATGCCGGAGCTTATCCCAGCGGTCATTGGGCGGCAGGCGGGGAGACACCCTGGACAGGCCACCAGGCCATCACAGGGCCCACACACACACACATCCACACACACATACACACACACACACACACACACACACACACACACACACACACACACACACACACATCCACACCTAGGGACAACTTTACTATGGCCAACTCACCTGACCTGCATGTCTTTGGACTGTGGGAGGAAACCGGGGCCCCTGGAGGAAACCCACACAGACACGGGCAGAACATGCAAACTCCACACACAGGACGACTCGGGATGACCCCCAAGGTTGGAATACTCTGGGGTTTGAACCCAGGACCTTCTTGCTGTGAGTTGACTGCACTAACCACTGCCCCACCGTGCCACCCAAGGCATGCCTCGAAATTGTAAACTTTAAAAGTACGCTCCTATTCAGGACATATTCTGAATAAAATAAATATACAGGAGATATATATATATATATATATGGGCAGTCATAACAACATGTACCCTGGCTCTGCTAAATGACAAAAGCTAAGCAGGTATGGGCTTGGCTAGTACTTGGATGGCAGACCTCCGCGGAAAACGGAGTTGCAGCCGGAAGTGGTGTTGGTAGGCAAAAAGGGGGCAGTCTTCCCTCTGGTCCTAATAAAAACAACAAATATCAAATCCCAATGCCCCAGAGCCGTGATGAGGACACTGTAGGAGATGCCGTCCTTCGGATGAGACATTAAACCAAGGTCCTGACTCACTGTGGTCATTAAAGATGCACTTATCGCAAAGAGTAGGGGGTTCCCCGGTGTCCAGGCAAAATACCCAGCCTGGCTCTCTCCATCTGGCCACCTAATCATCCCCCCATGCAATTGACTCAATGATTCCTCCCTCTCCACCTCAAGCTGATGTGTGGTGAGTGTTCTGGTGCAAAATGGCTGCTGTGCATCACCGAGGTGGGTGCTACACATTGGTGGTTGTTGAAGTGAGTTTCCCCCTTCAATGTGAAGCGCTTTGTGTGTCTAGAAAAGTGCAATATGAATGTAATTATTATTAGATTATTATCATTATTATTATATATACAGGACATCTCACACACACACACACACACACATACATATATATATATATATATATATATATATATATTTCGATTACCCTGTGTGTACCCTATGTTGAAGGCCAGCATAGAAGTTTTAGTAAAGTCAAAAATTTCAATGAGGTCTGGGTTTCAAAAAAAAAGAAAGGAAAAAAATAAAACACGATGTGCTGCTCATGTTTATGCATTATGAAAATTTGTAGAAGAATTGTTTCATAAAAATGTTCAGAACAGACATGAAAAGAATATGAGTTAAAACAAGTGTAATTGTATATGCAGCTCCTCTCTGTATTTTGTTTTGAATAAAAAAAAAAATCAGTTCAAAAGAAAAATCAAAAAGGTTAACCTATCCACTTATTTCTTGTTCATTTGCACCTCTTTGCAGTTTGAACACAAATGAGTGACCGATTTAAACAACTTACGGTAAGAATGCAAGAATTTGTCATCATTGATTATGCACAGATGAGCCGAAACATTATGACCACCTGCCTAAAGTGCATGTTATCGACCGTGTGCAGCACCAACCTTCCGAGGCATGGACTCTACAAGGCCACTGAAGGTGTCCCCTAGTATCTGGCACCAAAACATTAGCAGCAGATCCTTCAAGTCCTGTAAGTTCTGAGGTGGGGCCACCATGGATCGGAATTGTCGGTCCAGCACATCCCACAGATGCGCAATCGGATTGAGATTTGGAGAATTTGGAGGCCAAGGCAACACCTTGAACACTTCATCATGTTCCTCAAACCATTCCCAAACAATGTGTGCAGTGTGGCAGGGTGCATTATCCTGCTGAAAGACGCCGCTGCCATCAGGAAATACCGTTGCTATGAAGGAGTATACCTGGTCGCAATGATATTTAGTTAGGTGGCACATGTCAAATTCACATCAACATGAATGGCAGGACCCAGGGTTTCCCAGCAGAACATTGCTCAGTGCATCAAACTGTCTCCATCGGCTTGCTGTCTTCCCACGGTGCATCCTGGTGCCATCTCTTCCCCAGGTAAACGGCACACACATACACGACCACCTATGTGATTCAAAAGAAAATGGGACTCATCGGACCAGGTGACCTTCTTCCGTTGCTCCAAGGTCCCGTTCCACCGATTGCTTGCCCATTGTAGGCACTTTCAATGGCGGACAGGGGTCATCATGGGCATTCTGACTGGTCTGTAGCTACGCAACCCTGACGCAGCAGGGTGGGATGCACTGTGTTGTGACATTCCTCCCGTAACCATCATTAAAATGTTCTGTGACTTGTGCCACAGTAGACCTTTTTATGGTTTGGACCAGACGGGATAGCCTTCGTTGCCCTCATGCATCAATGAGCTGTCACCACTTTGTGGTTTGTCCCTCCTTGGACCACTGTTGGTAGGTACTCACCACTGCTGACCAGGAGCATCCCACAAGCCTTGCTGTTTCAGAAATGCTCTGACCCAGTCATCTGGCCATAACAATTTTGCCCTTGTCAAAGTTGCTCAGGTCTTCTCATGCCCATTTCTCCTGCATCCAACACGTTGACTATGACAATGGATTGTTCACTTACCATCTAATCTACCCAGATCACGAGTCATGACACGTGCCCTTGTTTGGAGATGATCAGCGTTATCCATAGTTTTCCCGTGATATCACATTCATATTGGAATGCCCACCTGGTGGGCAAAACACCTCCCAAACGGCAGTATTACTGACCCATCCAGAAGGAAAATACACATAACTGTCTGTACTTTTGTAGGTGTTTATCCTGGCGGCAATGTAAGGAGTGGGATTCTCCACAAGATATACAGTGCATCCAGAAAGTATTCACACCCCTTCACTTTCCCCACATTTTGTTATGTTACAGCCTTATTCCAAAATGGATTACATTCTTTTTTTCCATCAATCTACATACAATACCCCATAATGACAAAGTGAAAAGGGTTTTGTAGAAATGTTTGCAAATGTATTAAAAATAAAAAACTGAAATATTGCATGTACATAAGTATTCAGACCCTTTACTCAGTACTTGGTTGAGGCACCCTTGGCAGCGATTACAGCCTCAAGTCTTCTTGGGTATGAAGCTACAAGCTTGGCACACCTATATTTGGGGTATTTCTCCCATTCTTCTCTGCAGATCCTCTCGAGCTCTGTCAGGTTAGATAGCTAACGTCGCTGCACAGCTATTTTCAGGTCTTTCCAGAGATGTTCAATGGGGTTCAAGTCTGGGCTCTGGCTGGGCCACTCAAGGACATTCACAGTCTTGTTCCGAAGCCACTCCTTCATTGTCTTGGCTGTGTGCTTAGGGTCGTTGTTGTGTTGAAAGGTAAACCTTTGCCCCAGTCTGAGGTCCTGAGTGCTCTGGAGCAGGTTTTCATCAAGGATCTCTCTGTACGTTGCTCCATTCATCTTTCCCTCAATCCTGACTAGTCTCCCACTTCCTGCCGCTGAAGAACATCCCCGCAGCATTATGCTGCCACCACCATGCTTCACTGTAGGGATGGTATTAGCAAGGTGATGAGAGGTGCCTGGTTTCCTCCAGACGTGACGTTTGGCATTCAGGCCAAAGAGTTCAATCTTGGTTTCATCAGACCAGATAATCTTGTTTCTCATGGTCTGAGAGTCCTTTAGGTGCTTTCTGGCAAACTCCAAGTGGGCTGTCATGTGCCTTTTACTGAGCAGAGGCTTCCGTCTGGCCACTCTACCATAAAGGCCTGGTTGGTGGAGTGCTGAAGAGATGGTTGTCCTTCTGGAAGGTTCTCCCATCTCCACAGAGGAACACTGGAGCTCTGTCAGAGTGACCATCGGGTTCTTGGTCACCTCCCTGACCAAGGCCCTTCTCCCCCGATTGCTCAGTTTGGCTGGGCGGCCAGCTCTAGGAAGAGTCCTGGTGGATCCAAACTTCTTCCATTTACGAATGATGGAGACCACTGTGCTCTTTGGGACCTTCAAAGCTGTAGACATTTTTTTGTACCCTTCCCCAGATCTGTGTCTCAATACAATCCTGTCTCAAAGGTCCACAGACAATTCCTTTGACTTCATGGCTTGGTTTCTGCTCTGACATGCACTGTCAACAGTGGGACCTCATATAGACAGGTGTGTGCCTTTCCAAATCATGTCCAATCATTGAATTTACTACAGGTGGACTCCAATCAAGATGTAGAAACATCTCAATGATGATCAGTGGAAACAGGATGAACCTGAGCTCAATTTTGAGTGTCATAGCAAAGGGTGTGAATACTTATGTACGTGCAATATTTCAGTTTTTTATTTTTGATATATTTGCAAACATTTCTACAAAACCTTTTTCACTTTGTCATTATGGGGTATTGTGTGTAGATTGATAAGAAAAAAAAGGAATTTAATCAATTTGGAATAAGGCTGTAACATAACAAAATGTGGGGAAAGTGAATGAATACTTTCCGGATGCACTGTATGTAAACATCGCCAAATTGGGGCTCTGGCAGGGACTTCGCTGTTTTTAGAGACTGAAACACTGCGGCGGGTGCTGTATATGGATCGCAAGTGCCCAAAACGTGTAGTGTGTTAATATAGATTTGTTTTTTGTTCTTTCGTAAGGCGATCCAAATAGTCGTGGCTTGGAACAGCTGGAAAATTGACAGGTCTGTGCTGCTGCTCTACGGAGTTTCCACTGTTGGCCGCCATGCTGGAACTCTGTTTTGCCCGCCACTGTCCCGTGGCTGAAAACTATGGATTCAGTTCGCCTGTGAGTGGTCATAATGTTTTGGCTCATCAGTGTATATTCACAGTGCTTTTATCTGATCTTAATTCATGCACACACACCCAAACCCAAACCCAAACCTACACACACAAACACACACACACACATAGTTTTTTTCGTGTATTTAAAAAATTCATGACTTTCAAATATCGTTTATATATAGCCGAAAAAAATGAACTTTGCCTTGAACCAAGTCTTCTCCAGTCAAGATCCTAATTCACAGTAGCAATGAATGTTTGAAAACAAAGCACCGTCTAACTAGCCTAACACATATTTGTTTTCAACCTTGGCTAATAAACCCGAGGACAATTCGGTTTTAATCTACACATTAATTGTTAATGAAGGTTGTGCTGCTAACAGTGCCAGTGTAAGTCTCAACTCCCTTTATATATATATATATACACACACACATATATAATGCATTTTATTTGTGGGCGCCTTTCAAAACACTCACGGACACCTTTACAGAACACTAAAAAAAAGAAAACAAGCAGCACTGTATTAGACAGCGTACAACCAAAACAAAGCAGGGTAGACAATAAAAGGTTAACACAACAGATAAATATAAAATCAACATCTGCACAATACTCAATGAAGCATGGATCAGACTGAATATGCCAGTTTGAAAAGGTACATTTTGAGATGGGATCTGAAGGTTGAAAGAGAGTCAGTGTTGTGAATTTCTTGTGGGAGAGAGGTCCATAGGGAGGGGGCAGAACGACTGAAGGCTCTAGTCCCCATGGTAGTCAAGTGGGCTGATGGTGTAGTGAGTTGGAGAGCAGAAGAGGATCTGAGAATGCGGGAGGGCGTGCGGATATGAAGGAGTTCGGAAAGATATGAAGGAGCTACGTTATTAAGGGCTTTAAAGGTGAGGAGCAGGATCTTGAAGTCAATACGGTATTTAACAGGAAGCCAATGGAGTTGCTGAAGAACGGGAGTGATATGATCTATGGAAGGAGTTCTGGTAACGATACGTATATATACACACATACACACATACACACGTGTGTGTGTGTGTGTGTGTGTGTGTGTGTGTGTGTGTGTGTGTGTGTGTGTGATGGACTGGCGGCCTGTCCAGGGTGTCTCCCCGCCTGCCGCCCAATGACTGCCAAGATAGGCTCCAGCATCCCGCGACCCCAAGTGGCACGGGTCGGACCCTTTAGCCGACTGGTGCGGGAGATCTGAGTTCGCGTCCCGGCCGTGAAGGTCCGGCCGGGCTGTACCCCGAATTCGCTACCAAAAAAAAAATATATATGTGTGTGTGTGTGTGAAAACAAGCACACATAACTGTGTTCTCTGTGTGGGAAAACGAAGAGAAAGCCATAAGGCAGTTAACGCCTATGGCAGAGCTCACTCAACAGATCAAAGCCTGCAGCCTCGGCAGGTGTAAGTCCAACTTGTGAAAATGGCAGCGGGGTGAAATCTACAGGGACTGGCAGACTCGCATCTTTTCCTCTCTTCTAGCCCTCCTTAGTGTGTTAATGCAGTGGTGCAGCTAAAGCTGACAGGGTTTGTAACACTGCTCAGATGCACAGCTGCTACTCCTGCCCTGCAAACACAACACACACACCTACCCCCGCCGGTGCAGAGGAGAACCCAAACACATCCAGCTACAAGTATGCTGTAGCGAGCGCTGCGACACAACAAGAGATATGACAGTGAACATGATGAAGCGCGGGGATTGTAGTCATCATGGATAAAATATGGATTAATAAATGAATAATCCATTATCTGAAAAAAATTCCCTCTCATGTTCCCATTGGCTGGAGATTAGACATTGCAAATTTGGACGTTTATAGTCACAGGACCTCTTTTTGGCACACCTATACTTCACCTTGAAAAATAAAATTGAAATTAAGATTTTTCCTATTTGCCAAAATGCAAGGTCTTGCTTTTTTATACTATGTGCACTAATATTCTCTTCCTTTTTTTGCGGCTTTTCCCTCGTTTTTCTCCCCAATTGTATCCGGCCAATTACCCCACTCTTCCGAGCCGTCCCGGTCGCTGCTCCACCCCCTCTGCCGATCCAGGGAGGGCTGCAGACTACCACATGCCTCCTCCGATACATGTGGAGTCGCCAGATGCTTCTTTTCACCTGACAGTGAGGAGTTTTAACAGAGGGACGTAGCGCGTGCAAGGATCATGCTATTCCCCACGCCGAACAGGCGCCCTGACCAACCAGAGGAGGCGCTAGTACAGCGACAAGGACACATACTCACATCCGGCTTCCGTACACTGCCAATTGTGTGTACGGACGCCCGACCAAGCCGAAGGTAACGCGGGGATTCAATCCGGTGATTCCCGTGTTGGTAGGCAACGGAATAGACCGCTACGCCACCTGGGTGCCTTTTTCCAGCTTACTACTCATAAGACACTACCATGGAACATGTCAATGGCATTTTTAAATGTTTATCTACCTTACAACATTGCACTGAGCTCTTTTTCATTTGCACTGTTGATCATCCCTCAAGATCAAATTCCTCGTAATTGCAAACTTACTTGGCTCACACCAAATTTGATATTGTTTGTTGTTACTTTGTTTAACAGATCAAAATCATCATCACACTATTCTCATGGAGTGATATTTTGCAGGTTCTTCAACTGTTTCTGTGAGTGGCAATGCTAATTAGCACACCCAAATTAACTGAGGGTACACTGGACTTAGCACTGCATACCGACAATGTCAATTTCTTAACCCTGCTGTTATACTGTGGTCAAATTTACTTGCATTCATGGTTCAATATTATTAAAAGATGGTATTAAAAAACATATTTCAGAGTGAACCCTTCTGGCACACCTTAATTAGTGTAGTGGCCATGTTGAAAATCTCATTGTGAGTGTATTCAGACCCCTACATATTTTTATTATAGAGGTGATGTCTGGGTCATTTTGAACCAGTCTTGAGAATTGAGGCTAGCAAGGGGTGAAGAGGTGAAAAATTAGGCTCCAACATGTTTCATCTTTGCAGATCTAAGATAAGCACAAGAGCACAAGATTGCAAATTCCTCAGAGTATCTCATCCACTCAGTCTTCACACACACACACACACACACACACACACACACACACACACACACACACACACACACACACACACACACACACACACACACACACACACACACACACACACACACACACACACACACACAGCTTGCAGCCTGGAAAAGCACAAAGGCCTCGAATTGAAAGAAGACAGCTTATTTCAAGAACCCCTGTCGCTCCAGTCATAGACAGAATAATCAAGGAGGATCCTGCTGACCATCCCGCCCCATCTACCCCACAACCATGAGGCAATGGTGTGTGTGTGTGTGCACGTGCACATGTCCGTCTCAGATCACAATCACCAGAAAGACTTTTTTTATCACTTCTTTAAGTTATAAAGAATATCTACTCTCTAACTTGTAGCTGGCAACAGCAAGAAGAGCAGGAGCCTTCTGTCGACAGCAAGATGTTTTCTACATGCTGCAAGACCAAGAGATTCATTTACAGCAAATAAAGTACGCTGTGAGATCCTATCCATCATGTGCTGTTTAAACAGGCACAGATACACATACACTTTCAATTTTATTTCAGGTTTTTTTCACAAAACATTCATCTATCAGAGTGAAACTTGCTTATATTTTTTTCATCCCAAAAACACAATTTGTCATTCATATGTTTTATTTACAAAACAAACTTGAATACAGTCAGTTTCTGTATCACAGAAAGCAGTGTTTGGTCATTGCTATATGTCCGATAACCTGTACGGGTTATTTTGTGTAAACATATTAGAAATCAAAATGCTTGATGGCAGGTCAGATAAAATGTGAATCAGGAGTTTACTGCAAACACATCAGGTTTCATATTTGCTCTCCACAGCTGGATATGATAATCCCCTCCTGCTGTCATGACATTGACTATAATCGATAAACTGCTCATTGTTCACTGTAAACAATGAGCACTTTTGCTAGATGTGGAAATCAGGGATAAAATAGCCACCATCTGTATACCAGTTATGCTGTTAGGGACTGAGATAGAGATGATATTTATGGTGTGTTTTTGCTCGTTTTATTACTGTAGCGGATAAACTGTCCATGTTAAGGTGACCCATTCACAGTAACTCTGTTAGTAAACTGCTAACAGTTAGCAAACTAACTGCTAACTGCTAACAGGGTTACTGTTAACTGCTAACAGAGTTACTGTTAGCAAACCGCTAATACAGCATGAGAGTTAGAGAAGCTAGCTTCAGGACGTTATTCTCATGTCTCCAACAACTTAAAGGAGCACTTTAAAGTAGCCACATCCTTTCATAACAAATGGATTCAGGTCACAAAACTGATTTAACAAATGTAGCCACTATTTTGGGGGAAAGGATTGAGTCTATAGCTATTTCCATATCCAGAAGAGGGACTTGTTTTGACATAACCATGACACAGGCAGCTGCAGAGGGATGGTTTTATACCAAAGAGCATGTTTTCATCTAAAATCATCTTCTTGTATCCAGTATTCTCCTGAGTCAGTGGCCTTAAGAGGGGAAAATAAAGATTTACATTTTTCAATGCTGATGTGGGCCATCAGCCCTAAACCAAGGGTTATGCCACGCAGAGCATTCTCTAAAATATTTCTGAAAGATAATTAGTTAAAACTGTCAAATCCACAGGACCAGCTTACCATTTTTTAATGTTATATTACAATAACTAACGATGAAAAAAGCAACAAAAAACAAGACAATTAGCAAGCTTATAATGCCATTATTCTTCTATGCAACAAAGGATTTTGCCTTTGTAATGACTCTTTTCTGCCAACTGCTGATTATGTCTCTATTGTCCAGTCCAGAATCCACAGCTGAATAAATATACAAGTCGTGACTGTTGCTTGTGGTATTATCATACTTGTTTCTGGCACTAGACCATGCATTTGAAATAGATAAAGAAGTTGTGAAACTCAAAATAGCTTAATTAAGCCACTTCTTTTTCTATCCACCATTATGGTATCCTACATCATTGCATGTCTATGATGCTCACTTGGGACATCAAGACTATTATAAAGGTTGTGAAGCCGGGTTTATAACCAGTCAATGATCACATTTAGCCATCATACCTGCACATCGCCTATTCATTAATGTTAGTTTTTTTTTATCCTGAAAAACTCCAAATTTTCTTCATATATATATATATATATATATATATTTATATATATACAGTCTGCCCACTTGTAGTTCAGAACTGTGATAAATGCAGGGAGGACTCTGTATTAAACACCAGACTGTATCTCTTGTTTAAATGGAAAGCCTCACACAATTAACTCAACTCACACTCAACAATTAATTGAAATAAGTATTTCAGTTAGTTGTTGATTGTCCTCATAGTCAATTGAAACAATATTTACAATGTAACTCACATCGACAGAAAATTGCTATTTCTGTCTATTTAGGCCTTTATTGGTGTTCCTACAAACCCATGCTGAAATCCCATGCAGGATGCGGCCAGCCTGGCATGCACATACAGACTATGCATATGCATAGGCTTGTACTTACCATGCAACTTGTGTGTTTACATTTCATGCAATCAGGACAATGAAATTGGCAATTTTTTTTTCTGTTCATAGCGTTTCATGTTTGAGGAGAGAATAAACAGATTGCTTTCTAGACACATGCCATCATCATGTACTGTGTCTGGATGCAGTGGCATGAGGAAGACAAAGCAAGTACTAATGCTATACTTTCACCAGCTGTCATACAGGTATAAAGACTGTGAACTTTGCAAGCAACAGTTGAGTGCAATAAAGCACCCTACAGTGTATCCATGGCCGCCAACTCGTCGATCGCAATCGACTGGTTGATCTTTGAGACGTTCCCTTAAGCTCCCAAAAATAATAGATAAATAAATACACAAATGCGTTATGCCTGATTAATGTTCAGTTTTACAAACGCTTCTCTCCGCCCCCCCCCCTCTCTCGCTAAAGTACAATTTCCATCCAGCTGTTGTTGTTTTTTGTTTTGTTTTTTCCAGCGTAACAGGTGCTGCATTAAAGTGACCAATGAGAGGACAGAAGAGTACCGGTACGTTAACTGTCGCAAACGTCAATTTACGGCACTGGCTGGTAGCTAGCATAGTAGCTAGCATGGCGGAGGCGCCACGAAAGAAGGTGAAAACGTACAATTTCAATCTAGAATGGGAAGAGGAATTTATTTATTACCTTGGTGAAAAAATGAGTGTGTATGTATGTGGTGCCACCAAACATAAGCATGGTCTAAAAGAGGAAATCTGGAGCACCTGGCTGTAGCTATGAGCCAAGCTACAAAGCACCCATGACAGCATTCAGTCACAGCATCACACTGACAAGCGTGAGTAACATGACTGCAAGTTTTGCCTTCTGATGGCATTGTGAAAAGTGATGCTGCATAGAATTTTGTTAGCACACATTACAGGTCTACTTTCTAAAATGCTAATGGTACATGTAGTAACTTGTATGAATCTTCAGTGGATAAGCATAACAGTCAACAACGGCGCTTAACATGATCTGCTCACTGCAAGGGTGTTGATTTTTTTTTTGAACAAAATTATTTCTTCATACAAGTGGAAAATAAGCCACGTGACTTTATTTCTTTTCTTTATTTCTTTTTGCGTTGGAATGAAATTGAATAATAAAAGTTAGAATTGAAGGTATTCTTAAAACAAGACAGCTATGGCCTAATTGATATGTTACTTAGTGTTTTCTTGGTTGCAAGTTGGACCAAAGCGTTTAATTTAATTCAAATACAATTAGCCTAAATAAAAGGCCTCAAATTGGACATACAACCTGGGCCGTCTTTTTCTCTCAACGCTTCAATAGGTAGATCTTTTTTATATATATATTTTGAGATACTTTTTTGATCCCCGTTTTAGCTGTGTAGCTAGGAGCAGCGGGCGGCCACCGAGCACCAAACCCACCGCAGACACGGGGAGAACATGCAAACTCCACACAGAGGACGACCTGGGATGACCCCCAAGGTTAGACAACCCTGGGGTTCGAACCCAGGACCTTCTTGCTGTGAGGCTACCACTGTGTGCTACCACAGTATCACCATGCCGCCCCCTTGCCTTTCACCAAGGCCAAGGTCAGGGATCTTGGGCTTAAAAAGGCTGCTGACCACTGGTGTACGTATATAACACACCAGCAAAAACAGATAAAAATATGCAGCTTGTTCTTTACCCTGACTGATTCGGAAATGTTTGATGGAAAAGAGACGATACTAAAGCCAAATGCTGTTCCCTCAGTTTTTTTTGGGGGGGGTCTGACGAAGGATCTATTTCTGTGACAGCAGGAACGCGAAGTACAATAGAGGTGAGTTTATGATCATGACAAATATAATTGATGCTTTTCAGATTTGAGCAAATGTAAGCAACAATCTGTGGCATTCGCTCCCTATTTCAACCTACAAACAGCTGTGCATAGCACTGTTATTGTCACGACAGTGCCTCCAGTTTATTCCTTGTGTTTCTAGTATTTACCTTTCCCCTGTCTCCTGGGCTCCCATGTGGTGTGTTGTGGTGTGTTGTGTTGTGCGCGTGGCACTACTCTCACTCTCCTGGCTCCCTGGTTGCTGTTCAGCCTACACACCTCCAATCCATCTACACATCAACTCGACAGTATATCTACCCCGGTTCTTCAGCCACTAATCGCCAGATCACTGTTTCAGCCAGTGCGGTAGATCACATTCTCAGGCCATTTAGAATTGTGCATTCTAAGCCTTACTCTCATGTTGTTTTTGATCGGTGAACTAATCCCTGTCTCCCTGTGCCACAGGATCATTGCATGCCTGCCTGTTTCCCCTATTCATCACTGTGCTTGCCGATCAGTCATCTAGCCACCCTCGCAACCCTGCCTTCACCCCTGCTTTGCCTTCCTTCGCCAACCACCAGCTTCCCTCTGCTTTTCGCCTGCCACAATCCTCACCTCCATCCACCTTCACTTCCTGAGAACCGTCAATAAACCTTACCTCACTCTGTCTACTCAGAGTCCGTGTTCTGAGCTTGGGTTCCCCTTGTTGATCATAACAGTTATTCGTATTTACTTAATAGTGTAGACCAGTAATTCCCGGAGAGATTTTATTTGGGTCGCCAAATAAAATTTAAGAATTTCTTTCAGTCAAGATTCATATCTGCAGTACACATTATAGCCACGGGGGGCGTTGGTATTTCTACCGCACTTGTGGTTTATTGACTCGAATTGATTGACTGTTTGATAACAATAGCTGCACTTAAACACAAGCCTACCTGTTCTGGCAAGAAACGTTAGCATTTAAAATAGCTTTTAACAAGAAGCATGTTTTTGATAATTCTGAATCTTGGTATTGTTCTGATAATCATACTTATAACATTGAATCTAATGTAAACTACTAATAAGACACGTTAGCCCCTAGCTAACGGGTCTAACCCTTTAGTCGAGCGGTTAGTGATGTCGCCTTGTGGTGCAGTACACCCCGTTCGAATCTCGCACCGGGCAAGAAAATAACTGGTTACACTAATATGAAAAGCTAGCGTACATTGAATTACTGATGAAAGGGAATAAAACAGCCTGTTACATCCACCTAAATGCACTTGGTTTGTCTCATTTATAAAGTATTTAAAATGTGTACATTTTTTTTTACTGATTTATGATCCGCATATTTGTGGTTTTACTGATGAGAGGAAATAACAACGAGATAGCTCGTTAACTGCGCCGAAATGCATTTTTTCGGTCTCGTTTATCAAGTAATTAACACGTGGAAATGTTTTCAATGAGACGAGCATGAAATGAAGTCGCAGTTTAACAAATGTATATCTCTTCCAAATGGCTGGTTTACCTATTCAAGATAATATAAAGTGATGCACAAATGGCAGTAAATTTGCTCTTCTCATGATTTATAGATTAGGCCTATTGTGAATTGGGTCGCGATGGGCTGTCATTTTTAAAAAGTGGGTTCCCAGAAAGAAAAAAAACAAAAAAAAAACAACAAAGTCTGGGAAACACTGGTGGAGACTACTTCCATGTAAACCACTGAAAGTATACTGGCAAACCAGGAAGTCAAAATTGTACTTTTCACATTCATGGATTATCCAACAGTGACCTCACTGGTACATACATTTCAGCACAAAGTCAGTGGGGTTTCACACACATAACACTTATCTATATTATGTCTGTTTACTGGTGTGTTATCCCTACAGTGTGTGTGTGTTTGTATATATAGTATATATATGTGTAAACCTATGCTTAGCCGAGAAATATGTAATTATTTGCAAGCCTGATATTTCTGCCTTGAACAGTAGAAATGAATTGACACCAGCTGTAGACAAAAAAAAAAAATCGCCTTTGCAATTACACATAAGCCATTGTCTTTATTACCCCACATTAGATGATATACATGTGGTGACCTTTATTAGATGTTATATTTTTATATTTTAACTGTCTGCTCTTTCAACTGCTCCAGACCCACTCCGCTAGATGATATATGTAAAGTATCCCATTGGCTGTTATTTTATCATATTTTACATGTATGCTTTTTCAGCAGTGCCCTGGCCCTTCAAGTCATTGCTTTTTTTAAATGAGCCCCAGTCCCTCCACCATTGGCTGTAGTGTTTCTGATGTTATTTTTCAAATGTTTTCTATCCTCCCATCAGTTGCTGCGCACCGTAACTAGGGTCGTGGCGCAGGGCAACATAGTATGTATTTGCTGTTTTTTTTCCTTTTTTTCTTTGTTGTTTAGCCAACTTGGCAGGTGATGAGAGTGTGATGCAGGAAACAGGCTTGTGCTCCTCTATATATATATATATATATATATATATATATATATATATATATAAATACTGCTATGCATTGAAATCTTTTTTCCTGTATCCGTGTTGATATTCTGCTCCTCATTAGTCTGGCATCCTGTGCATCATGTTCTTCATAAATTCTATGTCCATTATAATTCTGTTATCCTCTTTCAATGTTGTATTATGTAAATTGCGTGAACACAACATCCATTGCACGCTGTCCGTCTTGGGTGAGAGATCCCTCCTCTGTTGCTCTCCCTGAGGTTTCTTCCTATTTTTTCTCCCTGTTAAAGGGTTTTTTTAGGGAGTTGTTCCTTATCTGATGAGAGGGTCTAAGGACAGGATGTTGTGTTGCTGTTAAGCCCACTGAGGCAAATTTGTAATTTGTGATATTGGGCTATACAAATAAAATTGATTTGATTTGGATTTGATTAGTCGAGCACTCAACACCATTGCTGGTTTCGAAAAAAACGCTATATATATATATATATATATATATATATGTGTGTGTGTGTGTGTGTGTGTGTGTGTGTGTGTATATGTATATATATGTGTATATATATATAGAGAGAGAGAGAACCCAGCCACTGAGGATGCACAAGCCAGTGCATCCTCAGCGCCGGTCCCAAGCCTGGACAAATGGGGAGGGTTGCGTCAGGAAGGGCATCCGGCGTAAAATCTTTGCCAAATCAAATATGCGGATCATAAATAAGACTTACATACCGGATCGGTCGAGGCCCGGGTTACCAACGACCGCCACCGGTACTGTTAACCAGCAGGGTGTCGGTGGAAACTATGCTACTGTTGGGCGAAGGAGAAGGAGAGGGGGAAAGCATGTCCAGAGGCAGCTAGAGAGGAGGTGAGGGTAGACATGTGGAGGTGAGAGTTGGAACTTTGAATGTTGGCACTATGACTGGTAAAGGGAGAGAGCTGGCTGACATGATGGAAAGAAGAAAGGTAGGCATACTGTGTGCAAGAGACCAGGTGGAAGGGGAGTAAGGCCAGGAGTATCGGAGGTGGGTTCAAACTCTTTTACCATGGTGTGAATGGGAGGAGAAATGGGGTAGGAGTAATTCTGAAGGAAGAGTATGTCAAGAGCGTGCTGGAGGTGAAGAGAGTGACAGACAGAGTGATGAGTATGAAGCTGGAAATTGAAGGTTTATTGCTGAATGTTGTCAGCGCATATGCCCCGCAAGTTGGGTGTGAGATGGATGAAAAAGAAGAATTCTGGAGTGAGTTGGATGACATGGTGGAGAGGGTACCCAAGGAGGAGAGAGTGGTGATTGGAGCGGACTTCAATGGACATGTTGGTGAAGGGAACAGAGGTGATGAGGAGGTGATGGGAAGGTATGGAGTCAAGAAGAGAAATGTGGAAGGACAGATGGTGGTCGATTTTGTGAAAAGGATGGACATGGCTGTGGTGAATACATATTTCAAGAAGAGGGAGGAACACAGGGTGACATACAAGAGTGGAGGAAAGTGCACACAGGTGGACTATATCTTATGTAGAAGGCGCCATTTAAAAGGGATTGGAGACTGCAAGGTGGTGACAGGGGAGAACGTAGCTAGGCAGCATAGGATGGTGGTCTGTAGGATGACTTTGGAGACCAAGAAGAGGAAGCGAGTGAAGAGACAGCCGAAGATCAAATGGTGGAAGTTGAAGAACGAAGACTGTTGTGTGGAGTTCAGGCAGGAGTTAAGACAGGCACTGGGTGGTAGTGAAGAGTTGCCAGATGGCTGGACAACCACTGCAGAAATAGTGAGGGAGACGGCTAGGAAGGTACTTGGTGTGTCATCAGGACAGAGAAAGGAAGACAAGGAGACTTGGTGGTGGAATGAGGAAGTACAGCAAATTATACAGAGGAAAAGGTTGGCAAAGAAGAAGTGGGATAGTAAGAGAGATGAAGAAAATAGACAGGAGTACAAGGAGATGCAGCGTAAAGCAAAGAGAGTGGTGGCAAAGGCAAAGGAAAAGGCGTATGGTGAGTTGTATGACAGGTTAGACACTAAGGAAGGAGAAAAGGACTTGTACCGATTGGCTAGACAGAGAGACCAAGCTGCAAAGGATGTGCAGCAAGTTAGGGTGATCAAGGATAGAGATGGAAATGTGCTGACAAGCGAGGAGAGTGTGCTAAGAAGGTGGAAGGAATACTTTGAGGGGCTGATGAATAAAGAAAATGAGAGAGAGAGAAGGTTGGATGATGTAGGGATAGTGAATCAGGAAGTTCAGTGGATTAACAAGGAGGAAGTGAGGGCAGCTATGAAGAGAATGAAGAGTGGAAAGGCAGTTGGTCCTGATGACATACCTGTGGAGGCATGGAGATGTTTAGGAGAGATGGCAGTGGAGTTTTTTAACTAGATTGTTTAACACAATCCTGGAAAGTGAGAGGATGCCTGAGGAGTGGAGAAGAAGCATACTGGTACCGATTTTCAAGAACAAGGGCGATGTGCAGAACTGTAACAACTACAGAGGTATAAAGTTGATCAGCCACAGCATGAAGATTTGGGAAAGAGTAATAGAAGCTAGGTTAAGAAGAGAGGTGATGATCAGCGAGCAGCAGTATGGTTTCATGCCACGAAAGAGCACCACAGATGCGATGTTTGCTTTGAGAATGTTGATTGAGAAGTATAGAAAAGGCCAGAAAGAGTTGCATTGTGTCTTTGTAGATTTAGAGAAAGCTTATGACAGAGTGCCGAGAGAGGAGGTGTGGTATTGTATGAGGAAGTCAGGAGTTGCAGAGAAGTATGTAGAAGTGGTGCAGGATATGTATGAGGGAGGTGTGACAGTGGTGAGGTGTGCGGTTGGAATGACAGATGGGTTCAAGGTGGAGGTCGGTTACATCAAGGATCGGCTCAGAGCCCTTTCTTGTTTGCAATGGTGATGGACAGGTTGACGGACAAGATCAGGTAGGAGTCTCCATGGACGATGATGTTCGCGGATGACATTGTGATCTGTAGCGAGAGTAGGGTGCAGGTTGAGGAGAGCCTGGAGAGGTGGAGGTATGCACTGGAGAGAAGAGGAATGAAAGTCAGTAGGAGCAAGACGGAATACCTATGCGTGAATGAGAGAGAGGACAGTGGAATGGTCAGGATGCAAGGAGTGGAGGTGACAAAGGCATTTGAGTTTAAATACTTGGGGTCAACCGTCCAAAGTAACGGGGAGTGCAGTAGAGAGGTGAAAAAGAGAGTGCAGGCAGGGTGGAGTGGGTGGAGAAGTGTGTCAGGAGTGATTTGTGACAGAAGGGTACCAGCAAGAGTTAAAGGGAAAGTTTACAAGATGGTTGTGAGAGGGGCTATGTTATATGGTTTGGAGACAGTGGCACTGACGAAAGACAGGAGGCGGAGCTGGAGGTGGCAGAGTTGAAGATGCTAAGATTTTCACTGGGAGTAACGAAGAAGGACAGGATTAGGAACGATTATATTAGAGGGACCGCTCAGGTTGGACGGTTTGGAGACAAAGCAAGAGAGGCAAGATTGAGATGGCTTGGACATGTGTGGAGGAGAGATGCTGAGTATATTGGGAGAAGGATGCTGAATATGGAGCTGCCAGGGAAGAGAAGAAGAGGAAGGCCAAAGAGGAGGTTTATGGATGTGGTGAGGGAAGACATGCAGGTGGCTGGTGTGACAGAGGAAGATGCAGAAGACAGGAAGAAATGGAAACGGATGATCCGCTGTGGCGACCCCTAACGGGAGCAGCCAAAAATAGTAGTAGTAGTAGTAGTAGATATATATATATATATAGAGAGAGAGAGAGAGAGAGAGGGCGAGAATGTTGAATATTGTGATTCTTTCTATTAAAGACAACTGAAAATTATCTTTTTACCTTGTAAACTCATTTACCCAGTCATATTATGCACATATTCAACAGAATATCAAAATTATACTCTTTATTTGCCAAGTACCAGGTGTACAAGGACTTTCTCTTGGTTCAGGTATCAACATAAAATTAATCCAGTAAAAAAAAAAAGTATTAAAGAAATGCTTTGTAAACACAAACAAAAATAAACGTTAAAGACTACACAACAAACTGCAAGTTAAAGGATGTGCAATGCAACAAGTTCAAGTGCATATGTGCACTGACTACAGTAGAGAAAAGTGGGAAATTATCTTAATCAGAAGGATTATGGCATGGAATAGACACTCGTTATGTGCACAACAATGCGTGTAATAGTGTGCAAGTACAGCAGTTAAAGGCATAGGAATGACAGAACGGTCCTTGTTTAGGAGGATGAAGGACTGAGAAAAGAAACTGTGGAGGTGGTGGTTGGTCTGAATATTTAGAGCTCTCACACTTGGTCTCCACTGAGATAGAAACCACTGGAAGAGAGAGTGACCAGGGTGTGAGGTGTCAGCCATGATTTTCCCTGCCCTCTTCCTCATCCTAAATGTGCAAAGGTCTGAGGGTGGAGAGCCAACAGCCAATGATTTTCTCTGCACAGTGCACCGTTGGCTGCAGCTTACACTTGGTGTGCGAAGATGTAAAGCCAAACCAGATGGAGATAGATGATGTGATGATGGACTCTATTGTGTCAGTGTAGAACTGGACCACTCCATCCTACCCTGGAGATTGACCGGTGGATTGGTGCAGCATCAGCAGTAATGCAGATGTTGTACCTGACAGCTGTGGTGAAGAGGGAGCAGAGCCGGAATGCAAAGCTCTCAATTTACCAGTCAATCTTCGTTCCAACCCTCACCTATGGTCATGAGCTTTGGGTAGTGACTGAAAGGGTGAGATCGCGTATAAAAGTGGCTGAAATGAGTTTCCTCCATAGGGTGTCTGGGCTCAGCCTTAGAGATAGGGTGAGGAGCTCGGACATCCAGAGGGAGCTCGTAGTAGAGCTGCTGCTCCTTCGCGTTGAAAGGAGCCAGTTGAGGTGGTTCGGTCATCTGATTAGGATGCCTCCTGGGCACCTTTGGAGGTTTTCCACACATGTCCAACTGGGAGAAGACCCCGAGGTAGACCCAGAACTTGCTGGAGGGACCACATGTCCAAGCTGGCCTGGGAACGCCTTGGGATCCCCCAGGGGGAGCTGGAGAGCATTGCTGGGGAGAGGGATGTCTGGAGTGCCCTAATTAGCTTGCAGCCACCACCACCCGACCCCAGAGAAGCGGCTGATGATGAGATGAGGGGAGATGAGATGAGATGAGATGAGAACTGGACCAGCAGTGCTTAAGGCAGCCAGCATTTATTGAGTTGTTGCAGGAAATACAAGCCCTTCTTCATAACTGCAGTGCTGTGTCTGTCCCATCTGAGATCCAGCTGAATGGTGGTGCTGAGGAATTTGTAAGACTGCTCTGCTGACTGTGGAGCCATGTGTTACCAGTGGATGCAGTGGGGTGGGTTTCTCTCTGAAATCAATGATCATCTCCACAGTTTTTGTGTGTTTAGCTCCAGGTTGTTAGCTCCGCACCATGAGACCAGCCACATTACTTTCAGACAGACAGTTATTTTATGCCAGAACAATTATAAATATTGTTGCGAATTAGGGGGGCAACCCGGAAACCGCCACAGCCGGCACGAACCCGTACCTCCTGCACCGCGGGCGACAACGTTAGCCAGTCGACTAAAGGGTCCGACCTGTTGGCCAAGGGCTACCGAGCCTATTCATCCGTGATCATTACATTGCCCCCTTCCTTCGGAAGGGCATCCCCGGCCGGACCGTCACAGCCGGGGCATGAACTGGTGTATTCCGCACCGCGGGCGACAACGTTAACCAGTCGACTAAAGGGTCCGACCCGTTAACCAAGGGCTACCAAGCCTATTCATCCGTGATTGTTAGAATATTCTGTTTTTGTTTTTTGAATTTATTTTACATAAATGTTTAATCACTATGCCGCCCACTGAAGCATTGCGAGGACTCCGGTTCTTTAATTACAGATGGGTTTTCTTTATTGATGCCCTCGAAAGCAAAGCTAGCATGGCTAGTATCATGTAGCATCAATCACCACCGTAGAACTACAAGGTAGACAAAATAAATCATGAATTTATATGCAATTCAGTCGATAAAGTTACACAAATGAAATGAAGGTGAGAGAATAAACTCTACTAACCACTTTGGCCTGATTGCAGCTCAATGGGAGGGGAAAACTTCAATAACTCTTAAAAATCTCTATAACTTTGCCAGACATAACGTGCACAATATGTCGGCTGTAACATCATCTTCTGACAGATAGAAATTCACCGTGGCAAGTGATGGAAAACCGGAAATGACAATCACATAACAAAATGGAATATAAAAATAAGAGTGCGATCTCTAGTGGTCAACATCTGCATTCACAATCACCTTACTCTAAAACAGCCAGGTGATTTCGTCACGAAATCTGAGCTGGCAGGCGAGCAACATTTAACCAATGATAATATAAAATGTTGTACACCATCCAATCAAATCATGATGGACAAAATCACATCCCTCCCTACATTTTGTCCCGACCTAGAATCCTGTTTTACTTGGAAATGCATCACATTAAGGAAGCAAGATGTGCTCTGAATGCCTTTTCACACTGTCTTGAAGAATCAAGTCGGGGGGAGTTTAGCATCATTGTTGCCTGGTGGGGGAATATGCTACAATGACTGTTGGCCGACAACAAAGTTATATGGAATCATCTGCATATTAATGTATTATTTTACAAAATGGGTCATTGGTTCAAAATTGAATACCTTACATGGCCAGGTATGTTTTTTTTTTTCTTTCATGTGCCCCCCTTTTCCCCCTTCCCATGTCAAATTCCTTGTATAAACAAACATGAAAAATAATGAAACTTAACTCGACTTAAAGCTACTTGGTTTTTTTAGCCTGCTTGTACATATTCCATTGTGAAATGCTCCCTTATAGGTCAAATTATATGAACATTCAGTTTATCAAATTAGGAATCAGTACAGCTCCATTTATCCAATCATGGCCTGCCGGCTATCTGAGTGGACCAGGCTGTTGACTGTTGCCATGGCAATCTGGGTCCCACAGGATGGGACAGTTCCAGTCAAAGGCACAATTCCATTAACACTACTGTATCTGATGTTGTAATGTTATTCATACTAAGCTATATACATGTTTGCCCCTAATTATAGTGGGCAATTCTTTGGCTTTTTTTTTGTTGTTGTCAGTATTGTATTTACAGTCACCATCTTGAGTGGCATTAACTGCAAGTTAATTTCTATGACGAAAAATCCACACTGCACATAAGTGCAGTGTAGATTTTTCATTGCCAGGATCAGGGATTTTCCCTGCCAGCAACAATCTGCAGTTCTACACGAGGGTGGGTGGATGAATGACTAGATGATTTCTGGTGTTGCCCCACAAAAATTACATGTCTATCAACATGCTGCTCCAAATTTCCGGCAGAAATGGAAGCCAGTTAGGTTCCGGAGGGTATGGTTGTCATCACAACCATGCTTCTGGCTCTGCCCTACCAATGTTACTTACATGGCAACCTGTGTATGCAGTCTAAATTGACAGGGCTCCATCAGAAAAGATGCAGCAGGCATACTCTCAGACAGGTATCCCCATACTGAGGGTGAATAAGAATTAGGATGAAGCTGGCTATTATCATATTCTCTCATTACCATATTAACAGTGTGCATTAAAATGTGGCCCAGGCAATTGACTTGAAAGGACCAAAGTTAAATCCCCAATGTCAGAGGGTCTTTGTCACAATCTTTCTAAATAGCCTAAATAAATCAAGAGTTCTTTATCAAAACATAATATATACCCATTTTGGGAAATACAGTCATCACCTGAACTCCATTAGTCAATTGAACTAAGACAAATCCAGACTATGAATGTGTTATTTTCAATAGATTTTTGGTTAGACTCACAATTCTACACAAAACTGATAATTGTTCTATGTTAAAATGTCACAATTGACAAAACTTAATATGATTCTGATTCTGATTTGGAGCCATGCATAATCTTTGTTGTACACATTTTTTTTTTACAGTTGTCCTCTTGCAACTTTGAACGATGCAACTGTGTGATTTCACAGTTGGCACAAATGGACTCAGAGGAGCACAGCACTAAGAGAGTTCATTATCAAAACCCTAAAGGGGGTTCCGAACCTCTTTAGCAAAAATAAGTGTAACACATGTTAAATGCAGTACTACACAATTTAAAATTTAATTTAGCAGACACTTTTATCCAAAGTGAGGTACATCTGAGAGTATATATACCAAGTCCAGCTGCACTTGATTCAACTCCTTTGGATACCCATGACCTGGATGAATGAGAACATTCACAGACATCTGAGAGTTAATACAACACAAGCAAGGATCTAGTCAGGAGACAACAATGCAAGTTAAGTGCAAAATCTCTAGGTTCAAGTGTGGTAGGACACAGGTGTCAACAGGCAGTGCACAAAGGCAATGCATAGACATATACATGCCTGTCTTATATATATTATATATATATATATATATATATATACATACAGTATATATCCATCCATTATCCAAACCACTTATCCTTACTCAGGGTCACGAGATGCTGGCACCTATCCCAGCAGCCATTGGGCAGCAGGAGGGGATACACCCTGGACAGGCCACCAGGCCATCACACAGGGCCCACACACACACACACATTCATAACTAGGGGCAATTTAGTGTGGCTGATTCACCCGACCTACATGTCTTTAGAGTGTGGGAGGAAACCAGCGCACCCAGAGGAAACCCATGCAGACACGGGGAGAACATGCAAACTCCACATAGAGGACAACCCGTGATGACCCCCCCCCAAGGTTGGACTACCCCGGGGCTCGAACCCAGAACCTTCTTGCTGTGAGGCGACCATGCTAACCACTGCACCACCGTTCTGCCCAGATATATATATATATATATATATATATATATATATATATATATATATATATATATATATATATATATATATATATATATATGATATTATTATTTTTTATTATTATTTTTTTATTATGATTATTATCCCGTGACCCTGAGAGTAGGATAAGCGGTTTGGATAATGGATGGATATATATATATATATATATATATATATATATATTTATTTATTTATTTATTTATTTATAATATGTGTGTGTGTGTGTGTGTGTAATGCATAATAACATGCATTGAGTAATATATTTTGAAGAGTATTAGCGGTAATTTCAGCATGGCCAGCCCAATACAAGGATTTTCATCTTATTGTGTACTGACTCATAGATTAGCTTCAAGTTTCACAATCCAAAATAGCATTTTATGCACATCCTCTGCATAGCAGAATATCTTCTATGCAGCTTGAACACTGTGGCCTTTGTTTCTACTACAAGTATATTGCTTTGCAGCTTTGCAATTAATTTTGCAACACATATTGAAAGGCTAATTCAGTCATGTTTTCATCAGCAAAGAAGTACAGTGAAAAGGAAAACTGCCCTGAAATTCAGTTTTGCCAAAGCTATTGTACTCACATTTATCTCTTTTAACACATAAACCATGACAATGCTCTTTTTTGCATGCATAAATGAAGAAAACAATTAGAACATCCTCAAATTGTCCAAATCGCTGCTGCTTGTTTTTTTTTTAACAAGCTCATAGAGATGGGATCATGTCACTCCTGTCTTAATTTCCCCTCATTGGTTGCCTTTATGGCTGAGAAATTATTTTAAGTATTTAAGGTACCACATAGTCTGGCTGCTAGCTAGATCCCTGACCTTTTAGCCCCATGTGAGCCAATGTATAGCTTGGGATTTGCAGGCAGGGTCCTCATGCCGGTTCCAAAGTCCTGGCTAGAGATTAAGGGTGACCTTAGGGTGACGGGGCTTTCTCTCTCAGGTCTCCGGGGACTTTTGGATGGACCTGCCTGAAGATATCAGACTAGCAAACTCAGCTTTCTCTTTTAAATCACTTCTCGAAATGTACTTTTATCAGAAGGCAATCCTTCAGTTTCTACTTTTCTCAAGATGTGTTTGATGTTCTTTTAGATAAGCTCTTTTAATGATCTCTTAACAGTTTTTTATTCCTTTTGTCTTATTTTTCTAATAACGTTTTGTTGTGTTGATGGATTTTTGTGTTTTGGTTGTTGCTGTGAAAGCACTTCATAGTTTTACTTTGAAAAGTGTTAGTGTAAGTAAAGACTGTCTTTCATAACAGTCGTAAAGCTTGGAACAAAAAATAAAGTCAAAGACAACATATGACAGTCAAATGATCCAGTGAATTGTTTGGATGTGTTTGTTTTGCTGCTGTGCAATTTTGGCTGAACTATTTCGGAAATTAAAGAGAGAGAGAGAGAGTATCTACATTCACAAATTAAATAATTAATAAACCTTAATTTTTAGTCTTTCTCCACCTACTCACATTTCTAAAAATGTGAAATAAAAGGGTGTAGATATAGAGAACAGTGATGGACGTGTCCATGTATAAAGGATATAAAAGGGTGTAGGTGTAGAGGACAGTGACGGTGGTGTCCATGTTATAAAGGATATAAAGGGGTGTAGATGTTGAGGACTGATGGAGGTGTCCATTTCTAAAGGATATAAAGGGGTGAAGATGTAGAGGACTGATGGAGATGTCCATTTATAAAGAATATAAAAGGGTGTAGATGTGGAGGACAGTGATGGAGGTGTAGGGTTAGTCTGAAGGCAACAGTGTTGTAGTAGAACATACCCTCCCAGCTTCTCACAAGTCTACCCAGAGTTTAGCTGGCTAACACCAGTGTATCTGTCGCCTCTCTACTCGCTTCATATTCTAATGGTCCAACGTGCTGAGCCTCAAGTGGGTCGCTTCCACAATATGAAGTGTTGGTGTCTTGGATGCTCTCATATGATGTTAACAAATAATTCCTGCCCCCCCTTTTTCTCCCCAATTGTACCTGTCCAATAACCCCACTCTTCCAAGCCTTCCCAATCGCTGCTCTGTCCTCTCTGCTGATCCGGGGAGGGCTGCAGACTACCACATGCCTCCCCCGATACATGTGGAGTCACCAGCCGCTTCTTTTCACCTGACAGTGAGGAGATTTGCCAGGGGGACGTAGTGCGTGGGAGGATCACACTATTGCCCCCAGTCCTCCCTCAACCCCGAACAGGTGCCCCGACCGACCAGAGGAGGCACTAGTGTAGCAACCAGGACACATACCCACATCCAGCTTCCCACCCGCAGACACGGCCAATTGTGTCTGTAGGGATGCCAGACCAAGCCGGAAGTAACACGAGAATTCGAACCAGCGATCCCCATGTTGGTAGAAATAAGGAAATTTGACTGTAATGTCCATCCATCCATCCATCCATCCATCCATCCATAATCCAAGCCGCTTATCCCAATTCGGGTTGCAGGATGCTGGAGCCTATCCCAGCAGTCATTGGGTGGCAGGCAGGGAGACACCCTAGACAGGCCGCCAGGCCATCACAGCCCCCCCCCCCCACACACACACACACACACACACACATTCACACCTATGGACAATTTTAGTATGGCTGATTCAGCTGAACTGCATGTCTTTGGACTGTGGGAGGAAACTGGAGCACCCGGAAGAAACCTACACAGACACAGGGAGAACATGCAAACTCCATACAGAGGATGACCCAGGAGGATCCCCAGTCTGACTACACAGGGGCTTGAACCCAGGACCTTCTTGCTGTGAGGCAAGTAACTGTAGTAACTAACTGTAAGTAACTGTGACTGTAATGTGTGGAAGAAAAAGGCAGTGTGGACTTCTCCATCAAAATGGCCGTGTGATGTGGTCTTGTTTTGTGTTGAATCCATCCATCCCTAAGGCAATCCATTTTACCATCCTAGGGAAATGCAAAAGCTTTTCAGTTAAAAAAAAATGGTATTAAAGGTTTAATACCCCTTAAAGTTACTTTACTGCTGTCTCTTAATTTGCAAAGGTAAGGTGGTATCCCTAGGTCTTTACTTTTTAATAAACGCACAAAGGATATGCATGCTAACTCCTGCTGTTGGAATATGCCCCCTGAGCACGGGCCATGATTAAAGTGAAATTAGTTGGGTATTTGTATAAGGAAATAATGACAGGTGTGTCTATGTGACTGAGTCAAATGGGTTTTAAGTACCCCAACTCTGAATGAGAATAAATGAACACAGTTGGCCGCTTTCCCCCTCGTGTTTCGTGGAAAATAACAACACATTAGCTCACACTGTGTTTTTAAATGCAGTACGGTGACCTGGTGATTACTTTGGCTTGTACCACTACAGCTCAATATAGTACACATCTCATAACATACAACAGAGATACCCTGCTTCCCTGATCAGCCGTACCACATACAGTAGCATCCTTCTCGGAGACGCACTGTATTTCCAGTGTTTACAGTCATCGATCCTCACAGGGCACCAATGGAAACTATAAAATCCGCTCTGGTGACCCCTGAGAAACGGAATAAGCTGAAAGAAGAAGAAGACAGTCATCAATCTACATAAAATTATCAGAATTAATAGTCATTCTGCTGCACAATATACAATTTCCATCTCATCGTGGCGGAAAATGAAGCGCTGAATTTCACAATCTCTTCAAGTTTGCTAACAAATGAACCTTCTCTTGTATTTCAGTGAATTTTGTTGTTTCTTTAGCTTAAGTGAATCATTATACCAGCGACCAGAGACAAGAAACATCCAGACTTCCAGACTATACAAACGGCAGGCTGTATGTACTGAATTTACTTAAATAAATTGCACAAGTTGTTATACCTGATTGGAGAGTCTGTGTACTATTTTACGCAAAAAAACAAAAAAACAAACGCTACCATTTTTTGCTCAACATTTCCATTGTTATTTCCTTTGCGGCCTGTATAGCTGCGACAGACTGTCAGGTGGAGCAACGGCCTGTCATCGCCGTGCCAATTGAGTTGCACAGCGCCAGGTTATGTTAAATGTGAGGCGAAGTGACAGAAATGCTAATCAAGTATCAGAACTGACACCGCGTTCCCATCAATGCACATCAAGACCTTCAATGATTTATTAGCCGGAGTAAAAAGCATGTGTCAATGTTTCCAAGGGGTCTCGTGGGTAAACACGGCGCCCGCTAGGCCGCGGCGCACCACTTAGCATCTCTTCCCCATTTTCCCCCCTGAGCATGGACCGCGCTTTCCATAGAGGCCACTGACGGCACCGTTTAATATAGGCAGGCCTCTTGCAATACATCCAAGCAACTCTTTTAAAGCGTGTGCTGAAGGGCTATTATAAGAGTACGAGGTAAAAGGGGGGTATGCGTGACTACTTTGAATGGGTTCCTCTGCTGAGTAAGCCCGCCCTCCCCTGACACACAGACACATGCATTTGTGCATCTCCTATCCGTCGATCAGGGAGGGGAAGGAGGGCTGCGGCGGACCCCAATTATATCTGACCGTCACTCACAAGCCTTCATTTACCTCCTCGGTCTCTGTTCACTACTGCATTAATTTTAGTCAGGATATTCCTGCCAGAGCCTTGGGGGACCAGGGGGTGGAGAGGTTAAACACTCCACAGCTCAACTGAATTTGGCACAAGAACCAAAGAAGACGAGAACTTAAAAGACAGCCGGCTCTGCTTCCCCCCCCCCACGCTGATCATTATTTGCATTGTGGACCGAGCGAGAAAGGTATCCGTCTATCTGCTCCGTCTCTACTTTGGTGTTGCCAATTAATGGTGAATTTCTTTGCGAACACAACTGCGGAACAGGGCACGGTTTGATGCATAAACAATGCTCCAGTGCATAATTTAGTTTAGGCACAAAGGGGAAGAATGGAGAGAAAAACACAAGATCCAATCAATGTCTTTCTCCCAGCTGTGGTCTCGGCGCTCACTTAGGTCGTTTGCCGAATTGCAATGAAAATAATTTCTTACCGAGCAATCGAGAATCTGATATCTGGTTATTGCACTTGTGACTCAAATGTCGACCTTTCGTGACTTTATAAATAAATATTCGTAGATCGCAGCCCTAATTCCCTGATAAACCAGGATGTCGTCACCATGAATCACATGTATGTATGTATGACTTCACCATATGCATTTAATATACTCACATATGGTGATAAATATTGGAATAGCTGGTTTCTGCATAATTCATGCATCTTAACATCTGAGAGAACACACACCAGCAAAGCTATTTCATTGGTTTGCTTGCAAATCAGGCCCGAGCTGCCAAGTTAAGCAGCTATAGTGGGTTTGTTAATTTTCAGTAGCAGAGGAAGAACAAAACAGAATGCCTAATGATGTTTACTATTTAGTGGGGCCGACCAGAGCGCTGGGTGACAGTAAGCATGAACCGTCAGAGAATCACAGACAATCTAATTCTTTGTCCTAAATCAGCACAAAGAAAACACTCATCCACACACAAGCGCGCATGCACACACACACACACACGCATGATTATCTCCCCTAGAAACCTATTTGCATCAATACTTTCGTTAATTTTGATGGTGTTCATCACCATTAAAAAGATCCCTTTGTTGATGTATGTAATTAACGCTACCTCTTTGATTACTTCAGCTACATTTCTGAATTTCTAAAAAAAAAAGGTGATATTAATATTCTTTTCTTAGCAAATCTTTTTTTTTCGGATCATGATTAGTATGCGGAAAAAAAATGCTCTCCACTATGAACAGTGATGATCAATTAAAGTGATTTTTTTTTTTTTTTTTTTTGTGCTAGAGATTTTCGGACTTGCACAATGCCTGTGCTGTGGTTAATGTGGCCCGGGCTCTCCGTGGTCCAGACAACACTTACCATGTTGAATGAGAGTAGCCCCAAGCAGTACATGTCTTTGTGTGAAAAGAGGATGAGAGGATGCTGTGAGAGATTAATAGTGTGGAAATTATATAGATGGGCGTGTAAGCAAAGAACTCGTGTGCTGGGGCAATTCTGTTTTCTTTTGTCTTGTTTTCTTTCCTTTGGTCATTGGCAATTTTGTAAATTATAAGCCCTTTGCAGAGAGGGTTAAGTCCCCAATGTATGCAGAACTCAAATATGCTACACCTTTTCTGGCATGTACAGATATTTGCCTAGAGGGCCTCCGGGTAGCGTGGCGGTCTATTCCATTGCCTACCGACACAGGAATCACCGGTTCCAATCCCCGTGTTGCCTCCGGCTTGGTCGGGCATCCCTACAGACACAATTGCCTGTGTCTGCTGGTGGGAAGCCGGATGTGGGTATGTGTCCTGGTCGCTGCACTAGCGCCTCCTCTGGCCAGTTGGAGCGCCTGTTCCAGGGGCTTATTCTCACACGCATTATGCCCCCCGGGCGAAACTCCTCACTGCCAGGTGAAAAGAAGCAGCTGGCGACTCCACACAAGTATCGGAGGAGGCATGTGGTAGTTTGCATCCCCCCCCCCCCCGGATCAGCAGAGGGGGTGGAGCAACGACCGGGATGGCTCGGAAGAGTGGGTTAACTGGCCAAGTGCAATTGGGGAGAAAAAAAACAAAAAAAAAGGGGGGGGGGACATTTGCCTTGGTGAAAGCTTCAGCGGGATATATATATGGTGTGATGTAAACAACTGTTTGCATTAAGAGATGAGTCAAGTACAAAGTATTGTCCTACCAGTCAACTAGTGTTATTCCCAGCACAGGTTGTGTTGCGATAAAGAATTTTTATGTGATGCAACACTGTTTGCTTTTGCAGATAACACATTAAATGAAATGCCTATTATTTCAAGTTATGTATCTGCCAAAATACACTCACCCTAAAAAGACATGGAAAGGTTTTGAATGCAAGTTTAAACTTGCATAAAACAAAATGTGCGTGCTGGGTTAAGTTAAGCATTTGGAGCAACGTCAAGATGCATAAACACACGCTGGAAATAATAATAACAATTCCTCTGTCTGACCACATCTGCATCATCAGATGAAAAGGGAATCTGTTGTGTGTCTGCACGGGAAACAGACTATACCGGGGCAGAGCAGTGTTTACAGGGGAGGGTTTTACCCCTTGTTCAAGTTTCACTCGGGTCGCTTTTCCTCAGAAATCTGAGTCATCTCACGCCGGCAGAATTTATGTTGCATTAAACAGCACATAAGATACGGTATACAGTCCAATAAAGGTTTACTGTCGTTTTCTGTTTTTTTTTTGACTGCACTCTGAAAATCTGATGGAGAAAACGTTTTTGATTTGTTTGTTTTTTTTCCTAGAGTAATACAGAGTGCAGTTGTCTGAGAGCTTGCCAAGTGACTCAACATCCATTCAGCAAATCCACTGAGGGCCTCAGTGGTTTTCTAACGGCATAGTTCAGCTTTCCCACCACCGCCTCTAATTAATATGGGCGTGGTGGGCCAAATTTTCCAGACTCAAGAATGAGATAGTGTTTGTGAAAGATGTCCCTACTGCCCGTCCAAATAGCTTCAATATACAAGGGAGGAAATTCACAGTGCGCCTCTGATTTATTTGCTGTTATTAATGGTGCGGTGTTGAAGGAACCGGCCCGTGGCTGCCAGCACAATATCTGACCTCTGAGAGTGCTTTAAGTCAAGGCATTAGGGACTTGTGGTAATAAAGAGGCCAGCTACGGCGGTGAACCCTCTCCAAGACAAACATGCCACAACATCAGAAAAGAGGAAGCTGAAATCACACCCAGAGGCTGCACTTATACAGCGGGGTAGCCATCATACATCATCCATCTGCTCTGCAATGCAACAACAATGGCAGCTGCAGATTATTCTCTCTCAAAATGCCCCGCTTCTAAGTGTGAGGCACATTCAACCCGAAATGAAGGCATCTCAAAACAACCGGTTGCCTTTATTGTGCACCTTTCGGTAACCGCTGCAAAAGGAAAGACCTGAATTTAAATTTTTCATACAACACATTTCATTCATTACTGCAGCGGGGCCGGTTTAATGGCTACATCTGCTTGGTTGGAGCTGGCAACAGTCAGTCAAATCTGTAGCTGGCAGCCCTCAGGCCGAAAGCAGCATACAAATGTTTACTTTACTGAGAACCAATGTTGTTTCAGGGAATGTGTTAAACACCTTTGTGTAGCACGGTGCTGTGTGTGGACTTGTTTGTGGGTAGCGGGTTTAAGCCTAAAAAAAGGTCCATCCCCACCTCCCATAATTCTTCATTTTGACTGGACTTGACACTACCTTGGCAACTGATTAGAATTAGTTCAAAAAAATATTCCCTTTATCAGCTTGCCATGTTGCTGGGCGAATCTAGGCTAACAAGCTTTCAGGCAGCCAATTAAAAAGCATGAATTGACCCGAGGTGCAAAGTGTACATGGAAATGTAAGAAGAGGAAAAACTGAGTCTGGTGTGTCCTACGTTTAATTTTTCTTCTGAAAGAATAGAACTGAAAACACGTAATGGTGTGCACAAGATTGTTATTAGTGGCATTACTTCTTTGGATATCCGCTGTTTTTGGTTGTTTATCATGACTAAAAGATCATTTGGTCTAAATTTGGTTGATGTCCCTGACCCAATATAACCAAGCAGATATCTATTCCAAAAATGTTATTCTTGGGAACATACTGGTCTGTATTTACTTTTAGCAGTAACAAACTAATACAACACATTTCTAATAGGATTTTTGGTAATATGATTATAGTTATTATATCAAGTAACGTGTTTCCACCTGAAAATAGTAGTTACCCTGGTTGTAACTCCAGTTCTATGAGTACGTGCGTAGCCCTCTAACGGGCTTCCCTATTGGTTTATCCCTTCGAGGCGCCGCCTCGGCACCCAAGACAGATCTAATCCCTCACCACCCAATCAGGTGGTAGGAGCCACACAGTACCCCACCACCTATAAAACCCCAGCATCTCCACAGCTTGTCTCCCTTTGAACTCAGCAACAAAGACTAGGGCCAACTGGGCTAGAGGTCATCATCATCATCATCATCAGCGGTCACTCGGGGTCAAGTATGACTGTCCTCCTTCTGGGTCCTCAGGTGGGCATAGAAGCCCATCCTGGAGCCACATAATGGGAGGACGCCTGCGCATGACAGCTTTTTACGTGGAGAAGCTGATGTGCCTGCAGCCAACACATGGTCCTTGGCAGGGGGTGTCCAGAGCCCAATGGCATGAAGAACCAAGATGATTGGGACCACCCTTTGTTGCAGCCTTCACTACCATTGTGACCTATAGACATCTTCTGCCAGTTCTGCTGCTGAGGTCTTTGTTGAATCGTGATTCATCTGGAACTTCCCCCTTGACCTATCTGCCTTGGGTGACCCTGATCTTTGGTACATGCAAGCTTCTCCACCACGGCAAGGTGGTGATCCAGGAGAGATCAGAAGGCTACGCACATACTCATAAAACTGGAGTTACAACCAGAGTAGCTACTATTTCTATGTTGTATATTATCTGCCCTCTAACAGGCTTCGTTATTGGTTCACCCCTAAGGTGGAGGCCATTAGGGATGAATGTACTCCCAGCTGGGCCCAACTGACTCTAGTCAGACACCAACGAACTTAACACCCCACCCAGCAACAGTACAATGGTCAAATATTGCCCCCTCTGAGGGTCTCGTACCTTACTGCACCACAACAGCAGTCCAACGGTTGGGCACTGCCCCACCTGAGGATCTCATACCATACTGCGACAACCTGCCGAAGGCTTGACACAGCCGACTTGAGGGAGAAAGGGACATGAGCTGTGGAAACGCTGGGGTTTTATAGGTGGGGGGGGGGGCGTTGTGTGGCTCCTACCACTTGATTGGTTGGTGAGGGGAAAGATCTGTCTCAGGTGTCGAGGCAGAGCCCCCCCCAGTCCCCCCCCCCAGAATAGGTGCCTCGACCGATCAGAGGAGGCGCTAGTGCGGTGACCAGGACACATACCCACATCCGGCCTCCCACCTGCAGACACAGTCAATTGTGTCTGTAGAGATTCCCGACCAAGCCGGAGGCAATGCGGGGATTTGAACCAAAGAGTCTAATGTTGGTAGGCAATGGAATAAACTGCTATGCTACCCGGATGCTCCCGGAGCACGCAGCACATAGAATACACCAGGCACCACCTACACAATGCGTCACTTGATGGGGCGGAGCAGGTTTTTTTGGCTGGACCGGCCAACAGGGCCAGCCCTACAAATGCAAATGTCCCTGACTGACTAACTGACTGACTGAGTGATCAGTTTGACAGGATTTGGCTGCTAGATCAGGTGACCAATGATGGTTCCGGCTAGCGGTGATCAACAACGTCACTGAAATTACACGATTGGTCAGCCAACCAACGACATTGCTGGTAAACACGGAATTGTGAGTTTATCTATTGGCCATGATTCAGCGCAACAGTTCACATGCTAACAAACATAATATATTGCTGCTCATTTATATCAAGACGCCTGATTGCAAAAAAAGTTAAATTTGCTAAAAGCCACATGCAGTTAGAGTGAAAATTAGTAGCATCTTCAGACAGTTTTTGGTACCTGAAGCATATTTATAAGGGGTGTCAAGCCAAGACTTTCCAGGGATCATGGCAGCAGTAATTGTAGGCAGGTATCTATCCTTCCATTATCCAAACTGCTTATCCTGTTCACAGGGTCACAGGGATGCTGGAGCCTATCCCAGCAGTCATTGGGTGGCAGGCGGGGAGACACCCTGGACAGGCCACCGGCCATCACAGGGCCGACATACACGCATTTTCACACATTGGGACAATTCAGTACGGCCGATTAGCCTGACCTGCATGTCTTTGGATTGTGGGAGGAAACCGGAGCACCCAGAGGAAACCCACGCAGATACGGGGAGAACATGCAAACTCCACCAAGTTTGGACTACCCCAGGGCTCGAACCCACAACCTTCTTGCTGTAAGGCAACATGCCAACCACTGCACCGCCGTGCCGCCTCAATTACATTCTACAACATTTTTTTCTCTACAGCCTTGTCTTTTGACGAATCATAATTATTATAATAAATTATTAATTATGATAATTATTTCATATAAAAATAAACTGGCGCTATTTAACTGTTTAATCAGGGTTTGAAAACTGCTGGCCAGTACAGCTGCTGTTCACGGAAGTGATGTCAAAACATGTAGTTATGGTCCAGCCATATACTAGTTTTTTAACTTAGTCTTGTTTACCTGCTATACCAACTGTGTCTGTGTTGCGTGTGGTTGCATGCCAGCTGTGTTTTCTGAGGATATTTCAAGTAGAACACTTTGCAAAATGGGTAAATTAAGATTAAGATATACTTTATTAATCCCCATGGGGAAATGCATCCTCTGCATTTAACCCATCCTAACTGTGTAGTTAGGAGCAGTGGGCAGCCACAGTGCAGCACCCAGGGCAGTGGCAAAGGCTTTAACTGGTACTGAATTAATTAAATTTTAATTACAGATTAATTAAATTTCAATTACGAGATCATGGATACACATCGATTTGATTGATTTATTTTACTGTGCAATGTAAAAAAAACAAAAACAGAAGGTTGTATTGCTGCATTGCATTGCCTCATGTACAATGAGGTATTTATTTTAATAATTTTTAAACAGATTGTACCTATTTTTTTACACAGATCTATGTAGTTTTTACCTGTTGGAGGGCCGCGTAGCTGCGGGTAGATGAAAAAGAAATAGACCAGACGTGTAAAAATAGAGATCAGCAGTGTGGCTTCCATGGTCAGCATAGCAACTTCAGCTGATTATAATCGCTAGAGAGTCAGACTCTACGTTTTTGAAATGGATATACTCCCATTAATTCCACTTTATCGAAGAAAAGGACAAGAACAAAATTATTCAGACTTTGATCCTTTGTCTACCTGCCCATCCCTGTGTCCAAAGCCATCTGTGTATTTAAAAAGGTCTAAGCTATTTAATTGTTTCTATATCATCACACTATTGTTAACCTAAGCAAGCAAGCAAGCACATTTTTATTTATATAGCACTTTTAAAAGATACAGTTAAAAGCTGCGGTTAATATAAGCTATTTTATGTCTATGGCTTCATTAGGCTATACGATATACCCACCACTGGATTTGTAATGAACGGCAATAAAATTTAATTTCTGTGCTCTGATTACCCGCTACGAAACAACATTACTCTCTTCCATTTTATAATGCCTAGTCCTACCTCTGCAGTTATTTTGGTGAAAGTAATGCAAAAGTAGTGTAATCAGTAACGCATTGCACAGACAGTAATATCACAAAGTAACATATTACTTTCAAATGAAAGTAACTAGTAATTTGTAATGGATTACATTTTGAAAGTAACTTGCCCAACACTGAGATGACCGCATTTCACCTCGACTGTTTTTCCTCCCAGGAGCTGTCACCATCCTCAAGCTAGCACTGCTAAAGATGTGCAATTCCTCAACACAAAACCATGCGAACCTGTCTCTAAAACCTGACACATCAGAAGTGTAGCACTGTCCACTTCCACTGCACTGCACTGTATGTAACATGCTATTGTTGGTATAATGTATATGTACGTAGCTGTACCAGTTGCTTATATCTTGCTGCAAGGATGCCGACAAGACACATTTGTTTTCATTAATTACGGTGATTCTAATTTTGTATCTACTTTTGGTTTCGACATTGATAATATGTCAGGTTTTCAGCACGTTAAAATAGGCATGTGTCAAAAATTGGAATGTCATTCTGAATGACATTATGAATTCATCTCTTATTCAGTTTCAGTTTGGCAGCTAATGACTCATGATGATATCAATATGAGATTTTGCACACCAATTTTTTTTTTTATTTGAACTGTATAAATTCACAGTTCCCCTGCAGCTTTCTCTCCACTACAATACTACATACATTATGTAGAAACATGTAGTAAATAATTCTGTATTTTAGTATTGTGCAGCACAATTACAGGTCGTAAAAGTAAAAGATTGCTTGAAACTTAAAGCATGGCAATATGCTGTAAGCATGCAGTGGCTTACACTTTAAAACATTTGGGTAGGTCTTTTTTGTGGGGCATCATCTAATAACTAGTTATATTTTGTTAAGCAGACATCTATGAATTATAAAATGAGGTAAAATTAAATTTATTTTTATAAAATTTAAACAAAGATCACAAATAATCAAATATATGGATAGTGGAGAGTTTTCTTTTTTGGTATCTTGGGTATATTTTCCTGGTTTGGTTAGCTTGAGTACTTGCCTTTCATTTCATTTAGTATTTCTGAGTTAGAGTAGGTTGCATGACTGCATCAATTTTCACATCAAAATTATTATCTTGGCTTTCAAAAATCAATAGTGGACATGGACATTGTTATACCTTCCAAATTTTGGTCCTGTACAAAGCAGGTAGAAAAAGTCTCAAGGTTCACACAACAAAAGCAATAAAACCATGTGGAGTGCAAGCCACGTCTTACTCTGTGGGTTACCATTAATTCTGAGAAGGAAGGATGCCCTCTGTGAAATCCACTGTTTCATTATAATTCAGAATCATTTGCCACTTCAACACTGCAAGCACATTTGTGCAAACCGGTAAAGTGTAAAGATGGAAATTGATGATCCACTGCGGCGACCCCTAATGGGAGCAGCCGAAACTAGTAGTAGTCGTAGTAGTAGTAGTAGTAGCAGCAGCAGCAGTAGTAGTAGTAGTAGTAGCAGTAGCAATATTAGTGGTGGTAGTAGTAGTAGTAGTAGTAGTAGCAGTAGTAAAGAGTAAAGCCATGTGTCTTTGTTAACATCAGCATTCTGATGATTTTGCTCATGTACATTACATTTATAATAAACGGTAAAAAGATACACTGTTTTATTAAGCAAAATATGTTAAATAATGTTTGGTACAGATTACACCTGTTCGATGCAACTAGCATGCCTCTTCGTGACCTTTAGACAATCAAGTCCAGTTGAGTTTATTTGCATAACCTTAAGTCATAGTCACTGTTTCCCAGGACTTTATGTTCAAGGTAATAAATATTCCTCAGTTAAACCAAAATGCCACTTGTGATGGGGCAACGAGAAATCCCGAGTACATCTCTGTATTTACTAAAATTGCTCTCTGCCTACCTGTGCAGTACTTCAGCTTGACAATAAAACCACCACTATCAAAATCAATTCAAAATTTTGAATAGTCTGTGAGAAAATGCCCAGAATTAAAACAATGCAGTATTTTATTTTTATGCCTACAAACCTGTTGACAGTATGAACAGGATTGTGTATTGTCTATGAGCCCACAATAATAATGCTGAAGTAGGCTTAATGTACTAGTGCATTCCTCATACATACACACAAAAGGACACACTAGTATATTCTTCTGATATGAAGAGAAGTGAGGAGAGCACTTTGAACAACAGAGTGCCGAAAAAAGAGATTGAAAGTTGGAAAATACATAGAAACCTTTAGCCTCATGCCTGACTGACGGTGCATTTCCAGATCTGACACGCACAATTAGCATCGTGAAACAAAACCTTGAAGCATAATAAGCAATCTCAGTCTCCTAACTCATCTCTATTATGAACCATAACAATCAAATAAACATTAATCAAAAATCCATGCTACATTTGTACACCGTCTACATTACTTACAAACTGTAACTCTTTTGAAAGTACATCTTGGGTTGGTTTCTTAAGTTTCCTTAAGACCGCCACAGTTTCTATGAGTAGTGATCATATTGACTACGTAATTTTGGAGCGGCGCAAGCATCCACTCGGTGAACAATTTGAAATGAAGCGTCTAGGCTTCATTCATGACGAAGGTGTCTGACTGGGAGAGTTTGCATTGGATCGGCTGAGGGAGCTTGGTCTGCGGCATCCGGTGGGCCCAGGCACCACGCCCCCCCCCCGGAGATGGTCCCAAGAAGGACACACCGAGGGCAGTCTGACAGGACGCAGAAGCAGGGCAGGCTAAGCTAACTGCTAATCCATGCAGACTGGCAGTTCCCGACAAGCATCCTGGCGTTCACGCTCTGAGACAGTGATTTTTTTCTTTTTCTTTTTTTTATTTGGGGGGGGGGGCTATGTTGGACATGTGTTGTTGTAGTTTTAGTTAGCTTAGTTAGCCACGGGTGCAGCTGTCATCTTTTTCAGTCGCAACAAGCGAACCCGGCTCTGTGTCTCTCCCACTTTTCAACAGTGATTTGATGTAAACCGATGTCTTTCAGTGCAAAAGTAGTCTTTCTTGATGTAAGGAAGAGAGAAAAAAGGTCTCGGAGCTTGCAAAAGAATCGACTGCTCACTCCGCCATCAAAACCGGAAGGATGTGTGAATAGTTTGGATGTGTTTTTGTGTGTCATGTGTTTTTGTGTGTTGCACTGCTGTGGGCTGGGGGAAATTATGTTTCGTTTCATTTCATGCGCGCAGGTGCATGAAATGAAACGGCGAATAAACGTTCCAGATTCCTAAAACAATCACTTGTATTCTTAGGAACATATGTGTGTAAATATAACAATGACTAAAGCTATATATGCCTCTTAACCATAATTTCAAACAGCGTCTACTGAGGAAACACATATGTAGTGTGTAAAGGACATGTCTGGTAATGTTAAAAAGACAAATCTGGATAAACAACACAGTAACCATGACATAGCATTAGGGAACATATATACTCATTGCAACCAATGCAAATTAATCTATATTATATAAATAAAAATAAAGGTGTGAAATTAATTACTCTGGTACATTGCCTAACTAATAGTCATGCCACCCTCAATCATTTGTTGTGGTACCCAAGTTGCAGTGTGTACCTGTTAAGTCTTCTAAAAAGGGGGATGTATTACAACATAGATTAAAGAGCAGTGCACCATGACCTCAAAGCACACAGTGACATGGGGCGAAGAGGGGGGACTGCTTCATTTATATTCTGCAGATTGCATGAGAAATTTGGAAAGTGTTAAATGCAGACGATGAGGCCAGAAGAAAATATGGCATGACATGTGACCACCATAATGCCATTACAAATTAAACGAGACGGCATGACATGTGATATCCACAGAAACATAACTGGTTAAACGTAGTGATGAATGCTAAACATTTGCTGTGGCCAACTATGCTGGAGTGCCTTTTGGCTGTGGCACGTTTCAATCAAAAAATGTCGCTCTCTTGAATCCAACAGTGGTCATGTTTACAAAGCCCTCATTTATCAGACTCCCAGCTAGCCTTGCATGGCCCCAGTGTGACGCTGATTAGAAGGTTGGTTCGAGAAAAAAAAAGAAGCTCGAACCCCATTTCACCAGAAACCTATATTCATTTAGTTCTGCAGATTTATACATCCAGCTATCTAAGCACGAAAATCCAGCATGACATGAGAGTGTATTTTGCCCTTTTGAAAAGGGGGTTAATCTCCCCTCCTTTCACAAGACAACCTCAATCTTACAGTGGCCAGCATGCCTTCTATGATCCAGGGGCTGCAGCAATAAATTGAATTAAATAAACCCATTAGTTACAGCAGCTACCTTCTCACTTCGGCCCAGATGCACTTTCATGGTGAGTTGGCGCTTTAAAGAGACCACAGGACAGCTCGGGACTGTGATGCCGAGGCGACCTTGAGTCAGAAGACAAAAGGCAGTCCTTGTTCATTAGTCAAATCAATTAAATTTGCCCATTTGCCACACAGCGCAGCCCCAGCACGTTCCACAGATGTTTGAAAGTAAATGTATACTTATTCAAAAATCAATTCATACTTAGGATTCTGCCTCCTCTTGTCTTGCAGACATGAAACAAACTAAAGGTCGATTGGACTGGAGAGCGACTATCGGCAGAGTCACCCCGGCCACACTTAAAATGCATGGAATGAATAAGCAAGTGCAGCTCACGTAGCCCGTCCTGTGAAAGAAAGACGGGCAACCTAATCCTGCAACCGCCTGAAAATGGGTTGTCATGTGTTGTGGGTTGTGTTTTATATATATATATATGAAATAAGGGTCAAGTTTACTCTTTAAATATGCCTATAGTACAGTGACTCTCCATTTGTATATTTTTATGTGTATTTTGCATCTCTCTCAATGTTGCATCTCTCTCAATGGCATTTTATTGCATAGTAAAGTATATTGTTTGGCTGTGCGCTGAAGCATGTCGCAGGGGCATATAAAATTAAACATCTAGCATTTAAAAACCCATAACTTGAGAGTGGGCTCCAACTCGCTGGGAGAAGCTAACAAGCCTCATTAGAAAACCACGACACGTCGTCTCTCTCCTAAATCTCTAACGCCAATAATCCAAATTATCCAGGAAAAACAATCACCCTCTGATGCACCAATTAATAATTAGCATAATCCCTAAAAGCGTCCTTTTGCATTTCATTGGCTTAATCCAAGTCTCAAGGGATTTTCGTCGAATGCCACAGCTGGTACAAAAGTGACTTACAGCATACCAACACAGATCGCTCCTGTGTAGTAGGATGTAAATTAATAAGTCATGCTTTGTTCCGATAGTGGCACATTCGAGAAAACACATTTCATCAGGGTGTTCTAAATTCGGACACACGCCATGTCCTGAAGATTTCCTCCTCAGGATAAAAAAAGGCACAATCCCTGCAGAACGACAGTATTTTCTGCTGTATGTTTCTGAGCGGAGTTTACACATCTAATACTCGGCTCACACATTGTTTCGCACTGTGCTAAAATTATTCTGAGCACCCCTCGGTGATTTCAGAGAGAACATGAATAAATAAGCAACATAAAGCGATGAGAAACTTCAAAGGCGATGGGACAATCACAGCAAACAAGCTCCTGGAAGCCAATGACTGTGTTTGTCTTTGTTTGTGACAGTGACTCAGGGGTGTAAACAGAGAAAATAAGCTCACACCTCCGGAGTCCCAGCACATCGCGCCGTCATAATTGAATAAAGACTGTCAGGTTGTTTTTGAACTGTGGACGGCGTCAAAAAAAAAAAAAAAAAAAAAAAACACATGAGATGCATATAGCTCGAAGCACCAGGCTCACGTCGTCAGTATAACGTCAATCATTCATTTAGCCATAAGGGCGAGTTAATGAAAAATAAGCATCCCTCAGAGAAAACATTCAAATCAACAAAAAAAAATCAATCGTTAGATTGTCTTTTTTCCCCTCCTTTTAAATATACCAGTGTTTCTGTTCCATTGCAAAATGGCCAGTTACTTGTGTGTCTTGCCGCAGGCGTGCAGGCTGAAAGATAATAAAGCTAATAGAATGAGAGAGAAATGGAGTGAAAGGCCGAGCAGCACAACACAATATCAATGTACACGGACACGTATTGGAGCCATATTCCCAGCAGCTCCTGCATCTTGGCTCCGTGGCCGTTCCTGTCAGGGTTCTCTGACTAAAGGAAAAAAATAAAAAATAAAAAGAATAAATGCATCAGTTTCTTTTCTGGTTTGTGTCATGAGACCGCATTGCTCACAGCCGATAATGCACAGCGCAAATGCTCCAGGAGATGCGAAGGGAAAATTGGAATCTTGACAAGTATGATTGACATGCTTATTTGTCCCAGGGAAGTCTTATTTGCAGAGATTTAAAGATGGCTGTAAACCAGCATTCTGCCGAATGGAATCATTGTTCCCTCTGACTGGGAGCACATCATGGCAATTCTGTGGCACATAAAAAAAAAAAAAAAAAAAAATCCTTTGGGAGATAGGGATGCCTTTAAGCCCTAAAATGACTTCAGCCTATATTTTATTTTTGGTCCAAAATAAATAATTTATCATGTGAAGCTATGGCTGTCATTTTCAGGCAATTCATCCATGCCATGGAACAAAAACACAAACCTTCTACGTTGTCTCTTCTGTCTCTGGGACAGTGGAGATAAAAGGCAGCTCTTAATTTTATCCAGCTGTTTTGATGGACACAAAAATAAACTAGGAATAAGTCTTGATGGTGAACCGTACGCCGTGGCCACATCTTACCAATGGGGGGGTGTATTAAATTCTAACCATCAGTAAAATAGACTTCTACTTGAGAGCTTCGAACTGTAGCTGCAACAGAGAAGGAGGGGGGGGGAAAGTATGTGAGAAGGAGAGAATGTGTGTGAATTCTGAACAGGACCAAAGGCAGAATGAAATTGGCTATGCTAACCCATTAACTGCTCAAGAGGGTTTTTTTTTCTCTATATGCAAAAGAAGATGGAGCAGTATCCTTTCTTCCATAATTTTTGTGTTACTCCAATGGAGATAGCTAGTGCAAGATCAAACCAAAGTCTGACCCTAGAGAGGAATGCACAAAAGAGAGCGAGAGCGAGAGAGAGACCCTCACTTTCCCAATACACAATGCTGTTGCTAGGGGGAAAAAAAAACTTGCTGTAATGTTATGCAGTACTGTGCTTCTTTTGATTCAAATGCACCAAAACTAAGTGCACACAGTTCAAAACTCATTGCCTTTGCAGTGTATTTGTTGCAGCAAATATTGAACTGTGGGGACAGAGCTGCGTTGGATGTTCCTGTACAGTTGGATGAAGCTTTGTCATTTCTCTCATGGAAATTTGATTTTTAAATCTTCGATCTTTATGGCAGAGATACTCTACCTGACAGCTTAAGACTTCAGAACAGAAGCAAAAGAGTTTCGCCCCTGGTGAAACTCCTCACTGTCAGTTGAAAAGAAGTGGCTGGTGACTCCACATGTATCGGAGGAGACGTGGTAGTCTGCAGCCCTCCCCGGATCGGCAGAATGGGTGGAGAAGTGACCAGGACGGATCAGAGGAGTGGGGTAATTGGACAGGTACAATTGGGGGGAAAAAGGGGGGAGGGACTCCCACCCCCCAAAAAAAAGCAAAAGTTGTGCTCTATGTTGTCATTATGATAAAGCGATGAGATTTCTTGGTGCAAATCAAGGGACAGTTTCTGTGTTGCCCTTAAAGATTGAGAAAAAAAAAAATTCCCAATACCTAATTTTTACATGAATTACTGTATACATGACTGATAGTAACATCATTAACACTGTCTATCATAAAAGAAAGTCATAAAAGACAAAAACATTTTGAGATTTGTCCTGTTGAGTTTCTCAGCCAAGCTGCCATGAAATGTAGTCTATAGCCATGCAGGACAGCCCATTATTTATTCATGATTAATTCAAAATGAAGATAGCCGAAACAAATACACAACACAATCTGCTGCATCTGCCGTGTGTGTGTGTGTGTGTGTGTGTGTGTGTGTGTGTGTGTGTGTGTGTTTGCCTGCCCTTATAATAGCACAATTAATGTGAGATACAATATTGACTTTTTCTTCCTGTTGGTGTTCCATCAGTCAAACTGCTGCAAATCTAAAAACCCAATGCAGGGAAACATTAATAAACAAATTTTGATTGTAGCTAGATCAATACAACTCCTTGATTCCACTGTTAACCAAGGTTGCAGTTAAGCTACTATATGCTAAACTGTTGATTTAGATGTTGCCATGTGTAGCAATTACATATGAGGCCCTTTCTTATGCATCTTCTGTTATAGAAATATGGCTGCAGCATTAAGCCAAAGCCACTTGGTGGTTGACTATATCAGACAACTTGCAAGTATTTTAAAGCTATAAAAATATGCATTTTTTGTTCTTTCTGTTTTTGTGATGGTACGGAATATGATATGATCAGTTAAAACTGACAATTCTAAATTTAGGATTTTTTTTTTTTTTTTGCAAAGTCTGGGCACACTACCATGGACCAAGCCAGGGGACAGACGCCATATGATGTGCTTGGTCCCCAGGATATCTGGGCACCCCACATTGTACAAATTGTTAAATTTAAAGCTTAATTAGGGTAATTTATCTTGCCTGGTTTGTCATTTCCGTCTTTGTTATATGACGCTATGGGCCGATGTATTCATATTTGCTGATAGTCATGATTAATATTAATATTGCTTAATATGTTGTTATTGTGATGATATTTGTTGACTAGTTTGTAGACATGTTTCATGTGTAACCAACCAGAAAAGTAACTTATATTTCACTTGTGTGTAATCATGCTTTGTTGTATTTGACCATCAGGCTCATGTTTTTATCACAAAGAGTACAAACCCTGTACCCCATTGCAGTACACAGTACATTCATCATGGCTGACAATAATAAATAAATAAATAAATAAAAAGAGTTGTGCTGGAGCTAAGAGGATAGTTTAATATGATCCTTTGTAGGCAAATAAAGATAGACAAAGGAAAAACAGCTCTACTTTGGTCAATGTTGTCAGTTGCAATGCAAACTAAAGATTTTTTTCTTCTGAAACCAGAAATAAATATATATACTCCTATATGGTCACTAGTATGGTCTTAGCAACTGTGAGGTGCTTGGGGAGTTCAATCAGAGCAGAAACAAGGGTGGGTGTCAAGGAAGACTGGGCTGAAGGAGTCCAGTTTTCAACAGACGCTGGGGTTCACTGCTAATTAAAAAGTTTAATTCCACAACTGCTGCGCTGGCATGGTGGTACTCAGAGGTGCATCCTTGTGAATCTTGGCACTGTCTTATCAGGCATAGGCAGATTCTGCCATGCTGGGGAGGTGGAGGACAGGGAGGCGCGGCGGCGGCACACAGGCCCCAGCTGGAGGATGCCGAGATGGCACCCTGCCTATACTTGAGGATCTGGTTCAGCCCTCTCCTACCCATCTCCCCGCTGACGGGAGTCACGGGGCCCCTAGTCGGGTGGCGAGGAGTTAGGGGCTAAGCTGTCTGTGGTGCTACTGGGAGAGTGAATACAGGTCTAAACAAGGGATAAGTGCTGGATTTAGACTTCCTGCTGCCGAACTCGGCGGTGGATTTGTGTCTGCATTACACGCTTCCTCTCAGAAGGTCCTGTCTCACCACCAATGAGTGCTGGTACAGTACAGTTTCATGCTGAAGAATACTCCTAAAGCCTTATCAAATCCCTGTTTTTTTTTTGTTTTTTTTTTCCTTTTCTTTTTTTTATCCCTTAATTCCGTTTAATTTATCCTATTGTTGACTTTCTCATTTATATTTAAGTCAATTTTATTTGTATAGCCCAATATCACAAATTACAAGTTTGCCTCAGTGGGATATTTTATATTTATATTTTTTCATTGAGATTTTTGCCTTTTTACCCATTCTGATTGTATGTAAGAGAGTTTGCGTAATAAGCTACAGTGGTGAAAAGAATAGCAAAATGAAATTTTGAGTCCAGTGCTTGCATAACAGAGTTACATTACAAATAGAAGTGCATTAAGTAAGAGTATTTTCATGTCCAGTTAATGATATGTTGGGCAAACTTGCAGAATACAGCTTTTCCTGATTCATAAAGCCATTTGGATACTATTCTGTCCTGAATTTAATCATTATTATTGTGTTTCTTAGTTTTTTGACAACATTGTCCTCTGTGATGCTGCTCCCTTCGACACTTCTTCCTCCATCGCATACAATAAACTCACATGCATTTACCGTTTACGGCACCGTGCATGTTATAATGTGCATGTGAACGTGCACAAGGACAGAGAAGTCAGACAGGGCTTCTGTAACGGAGAGCAACGGATGGTCTGAGGACAAATTACTTCAAATTCCTAATATGTCCGCAAATTTTGCTGTAATATTTCCAAATTCTGTGCACTTTTGTAATTATATCTGTAATCCATTTTCATGTCTCCCCTCTGTAATTCCAGCCTTGTTTTGCTCATCACAGAAATCACAGGGCCCTCCGTCCTTCACAAGTCCCATTGCAGCTGAATTTCAAATGGACAAATAGAATTAAAGCTTTCGAATTGAAAGTCAAACTGAAAAGCATATGCGGAATTCTGTGCAGAAGCTTTTTCACAATGTCAGGTAAAAAAAAAAAAAAAAAAAAAGGATCCTTGTTTCTGATAAAATCTAGAAAGGGCTGCTTGTGCTACATGGCACGGCCTTGGCTTGGATAAAACTTGTGCAGGGGCTTGAGAGCTGTGTAAGCTTCCCATTGATTAAAACGCATTACAAATCAGACAAAGAGGAAAAGTCCTTGGAAATGGCAAGGCTGATTTTCTGACATCTTTCTGAACGCTGCATCTTTTGAAGCTCAAGAATGGAATATTGAAAAATCTGGTAACTAAGTTAAACTAATTTGCAGATGGTATACAGGGAGCAAGCCACAATATAAACAATGCCATCATGGAAAAATAACCGCAGCATTGCAATATGGCATTACTTATCACTGAGACACCTTTTTTTTTCCAGTACAGGGACGTATCTCTGTATTGGCTGTAAATCTTGTCCTCCTGCTCCCAAAGGATTTACAGCCATGTCCCCACCGGTTTTATTACACACATGGTTAAAATGTTGTTCAACACGGGGGATATGATGGCCTGGAGACATTAGTAAAACTAGGTCTGGTTTGAGCTCGCCTGACTCATCTTACGTAGGAATGGCTCTGATGATGCTGGACAGAGAATACACAGAAAGCACTTACTCGCATTCAGAAATATGGTGGAAATGTGATTATCTGAAATTGGGACGCCGCATCAAAGGCATTTTATGCAGCACGTCTGTAGTGTCTCCTGCATCTCTCATCTAGATCAGGATGTTTTCTGGAAAGTGAAGGTTTTGATAACCCCCCCACCCCATCCTCACACACCTGACAGATTCAGATCCAGTGAATACCATGCCATATATGGAGCCGTAGCAGACATAGTTGCCCTTTCAAAACCAGTTAGCTAGTCTACAGTCTACCTGTCCTATAAAAAAGATAAGAGGATCTTAATCATTGCATGGATGTTATCTATTTCCTCTTGCATTTATCTGATTTACCTTTGCAAGAAACTGTGTTAACGTTTCTGCTTTCGCCTGGCCCACAGTAGTACGGTTTTGATGACTGATTATTTACGTGACACAATGGGCTACACAATAAAATTGATCATATTTTGTGAGATTTATTCTTTTGTCTCAGACAGCTTCATTGTGCTGGCAGTCGGCTCACAGTACAGTAAGTTATTCAGGATAGCTGCGTGCAACGTAGATTCACAGAGCCTTCACAGCACTCGTTCTGCATTTACAATTTAGTAGATTTGTATAATTGAGTAGTTTTTCCCCCCCTCTATTGGGTTGCATGGTTCTTTGTTTTACATCTTTGACTGTTCATTTGGTCGGCATGGGATGACTGTCAGCAGATGAAATAAATGAATATATTGTACAGTGTATTTTATATACAGTATATTCTCTATTGCATTAATGTGTGAAAAAAACAAACTGATGTCGGATTCTGTTGATGCATGCTCAATAATCCAGGTAAGAACAACAAAGCAGGTTGAATCAGTTCATCCGGATACAACGTTTATAAACATTGTATCCAGATGAACTGATTCAACCTTCTTTGATGTTGTCTGAATCATGATTTATGGCAACCGTGAACAGCCCTGAGTAAAATTTGAATTATAACTTAAAAAAAAGGTATGCAGCAATAAGTATGTTACTTCATATCCATATTCTCTAAGACATACTAAAGCAATTCATCTTAGTTAAGAAAGCAGTCAGGATTTGTGTCTCCTTGAAGGTAATATAAGCCGAAATACAGTAACTTCATCTCACATTCAGAATGCATTTAAGATGTTTTATTAAACCGACAACTGAATTTAGAGTACCGACGGACACTATGACATGCCTCCTACATCCATTTATTTCATCTCTGATGGGCCTTGGTACAGCGATTGCAAAGCTGGTTTGAGATACATTTATATACTAAAAAAATAAAAAATAAAAAATAAAAAATACTACACATTTTTGCAACATTTATCTGGTCATGATTTGATTGCAATCTGTCAGTGCAATTACCCTCGGCCTAGTCAAATAAAGTCTGTTGATAGACACCGGCTCTCCCGCGAGAAAATCCTGAGAAAAGTGCTTTTTGCTCTCACAGAAGGACTGCTCTGTTCAGATAAGAACTTAGAGCAGCTTTCTATCGAGTTTCAATGGATGAGCAACTCCATACAGCCTCTTGTCTTATTTCTCCTTATATGTCTTATATGGACACTTGTCTTATTGTCTTGTTTTATTTAGCCTTAAAAAAAGAAAAAAAATCATCCATCATCCAAACCGCTTATCCTGCTCTCAGGGTCGCAGGGAAGCTGGAGCCTATCCCAGCAGTCATTGGGCAGCAGGCGGGGAGACACCCTGGACAGACCGCCAGACCATCACACAGGGCTCACACACACACACACACACACACACACACACACACACACACACACACACACACACACACACACACACACACACACACACACACACACATTCATACCTAGGGACAATTTAGTACGGCCGATTCACCTGACCTGCATGTCTTTGGACTGTGGGAGGAAACCGGAGCACCCAGAAGAAACCCATGCAGACACAGGGAGAACATGCAAACTCTACACAGAGGACAACCCAGGACGACCCCCAAGGCTGGACTAACCTGGGGCTCGAACCCAGGACCTTCTTTCTGTGAGGTGGAATATGGAAAAAAAAGTTTTTAACATGCAACACTCAAGATAAAAAAAATCTGCCTAATAAAAACGTTTTGCCTGTCAGTCTGTGGATGTGCAGCCTCCTAGGCAGCCAATCGCATGAATGCGACCAAGTCTGACACACAATAACAGACAAGAACATCATAATTTCAAAGCCCTTATTAAAAGACTTCAAATGTGCATAACCCTCACAGTTTTCATGATATAACATGAATGAAGTTGAATGGCTGCTCTGCTGATTGACTTTCATTCACAAAACAACAGTAAGAAAACAAAGCTCAGCCATGGGAAATGTTTTATTGTGGCCACTGAGATGATTTCCAGCTTTGTGTGTGATTAATCTTACTCTTGAAAATGTATTTTTATAGTGGCGTTTTAACACTGGAAAGTGGCACTTCCGTGTGGCGGTAAGGTGAATAAGGTGAATTATTTTTGGTTCATCCCTTGTTCCTCCGGTTCTCCTGTGCTGACAGCAGCAGTGAATGATTTGTTGGCTTGCGAAATACGATCGACTTCTCGTTTACTTTCAAGACTCAAACCCGAATATTTAGTATTTTGGTTTTGACTCTATCACCGCCTGATCTGAGTCAACCGTAGATGTGAGTCACGCATGTGCATGGTTGACTCACCCTACGCTCACACCGTCAGCGACAACAAGCGACAAAGCGGCCGGAAGTAATTGATTTCCAATGGTCTCTAGGCTAAACTGAGCGAGTACGGTGAGTCGCATGGTGACAAAATCACCGCAACTTGGCAAATAAATAAATAAAAGTTGAGCAAAATTAAACTATATGCAAAGGAGCAGTGACAGTTGAGGGACTGCCAATCAGAGGGCAGATGTGTTCCTCTTATATTCTTTCGCTGTGGAATGTTTTCTTAAACTTGTGTTCCTATTAGCATTTTAGTTCCTATAGGAATCCACCTTGCTTATTCCGGGTCAGCAGAATATTGTGCACCCACAAGTATCCCCGGTGGGGTTGTCTCCGTGCATGGATAGTGGCGATTGTGCATGCCTATTTGCGCTCAATGATGAAACGGTAGTGTTTGAAGCAAGCTCACACTATAGGAAAATAAATTCCATCCAACATATGTTTAGTGGGAATGCACCTGGGTTCACACATATATTGGGCAATATGTTAATAGGCCAGCCTTTAAGAAAATATAAACATACAACTCCATGATGAATACAGCAAAGAGGATGTAAATTTAAAGCATGTATATATATATATATATATATATATATATATATATATATATATGTATATATATCCGTGCTTTAAATCTCCATCCATTATCCGAACTGCTTATCCTGCCCTCAGGGTCGCAGGGATGCTGGAGCTTATCCCAGCAGTCATTGGGCGGCAGACGAGGAGATACCCTGGACAGGCCGCCAGGCCATCACAGGGCCCACACACACACACACACACACACACACAAACACACACACACACACACACATTTGCACCGATTCACCTGTCCTACATGTCTTTGGATCGTGGGAGGAAACCGTAGCACTTGGAGGAAACCCACGCAGACATGGGGAGAACATGCAAACTCAACACAGAAGACAACCCGGGATGACCCCCAAAGTTGGATTACCCCGGGGTTCAAACCCAGGACCTTCTTACTGTGAGGCAACTGCGCTAACCACTGCGCCAGAAAATTATGCCTCTCCTGTCAATAAATTTGTAGCCCACTTCCTCAAAAGTATGTTAGCAATACCCACAAGTTGGCTGCAAGCAACAGTTATTCAGCAAATTGGTGACATATAGCGACAAAACCGCTGCCGGTGTGAGTGCAGGGCCACATCGGGTCAGATTGGGTCAGATCGGGCAGTGACCGAAAGCAGCATTGGTCGAGCGAGCTAGAGAGTGAATAGAGAGAGGGAACGGTGATAACGAGACCAAACATTTTTCGAAGATTTTGAATCACGGCAACCATGAGAGGTTCTTCATCATGCAGTCATAACTGTGCATGAAACATTGTTAAGGCTGCTAGGTCCAGCAGTTTGCGAGATTAGCCGGGGACACACATACACACACATTTGCGGGTATTGTTGGTTGTGGATAACTTTTCTTTGCTTATCAAAGAAAGTTGAATCAGTTCATCTGGACACTTCCTTTGATTTTCTTACCTGGATGCATAAAGACACTTTTCTGCTCTTAACTATTCTAGCTTGTAATCCATTGTCATATATAATGTTTCATTAACTCTTATTCAACCTCAGCTCTCACCATTTGAGTTCAATATTAATGCATATTTCATCATCCATCCATCCATTCATTATCCAAACAGCTTATCCTGCTCTCAGGGTCGCGGCGATGCTGGAGCCGATCCCAGCAGTCATTGGGCGGCAGGCGGGGAGACACCCTGGACAGGCAGCAAGGCCATCACGGGGCCTACTTCATCCTTAGCTGTTTTTTTTCTACTTCCTTCATTATATTTTCTGCATGACAGGTGGCTCTGTATATTTGGTTAATCAATTCAGCATTTTTAATCAAACCAGTGTGTATTGCAGGTAACCTTTGTATTTGTAAGAGTAACCAATTATGCACACATCCTGGAAAAAAAAAATGTATATATTGCCTGAGGAAGATCTGATAGATCGAAACGCTGTGGAATAAATAAGTACTGGGAGCTCTTCAGTGTGCAGACCTCGGTCTTTTGCTGTATGTTTAACCTTTGAATTTGCGTCATCTCCGAGCTCTGCATTAATAAACACAGTTATTTATTTATTTCCTTGACAGCATGCACTCAGAGAACATCGATTTTGAAATAAGCAATGCGGTTTTATGTGGCACTCCATTGGCCTGTAATGAAGCTGTACTTGTAAATGGGGATTGACATAGAAAGCCAGCATCTGCTTTACTGAAGTGTCCTTGAGCAAAACATTGGATTATTACCTGCCCTCCGAACCCCACATAGAGGAGAGAGGATGGAAAATTTCCCGCCAGGAATCAACAAATATTCATGTGGTTATTTTTCAAATCTTACGCATGTCGAGCTCCAGTACCAGTTTCTCTTATGCATCCTCCGTGGAGCAAACAGTGAGATCAATATATTCAACAACTGAATTTTTCACTCTGTAAAAACAGGGCTTCATTTCTGAATATGAGGACAATCCTCCAGGAAAAAAAAAAATCAATTCCATAATTACTTTACAAGCTATTCAAGATTTTCCACGAGATGCTCATAAACCAGAGCAAAACTGAACAGTCTTGCTGTCACACAGCACTTATTCAAATCAGATTGATTTTCAAGTAATACTGCAATTCCTCTAACGACAGCGGAGATGTTCTGGAGAAACAATTAAAGACCAGTTGATTAGAGTGACTTTTCATCAATGTCAATGAAAAGCGTAGATGAAGGCATATGGTTTTCCATTAAGTCTGTTTTTATTTGCCATACGCGTAGGCGTGTGGGAAGATGTTTTAAGTAGGGGGGCTGCCAACTAAAACGAAAAGTGTTGTGGCGAGCCGTCGTGGAAGAATGAGTCGAGAGGCAGAGATCTCTTTGTAATCGCAACTCGCATGCCCCATACACCACACGACCCTGGGAGGGCTCTTTTATTCACACCAGCCAGAACGGACCACAACGTAACGACCCCCCCCCCCATATCACAAGTGGTGACATCAGTCCCAGTCATGGTCCTACAGTCAGTTAGTCAGTAAATGGTCGAACCCCCAAAACAACAACACAAGAATAGCCACAACAGAAACACCACATCATTAAAACACAATTTTAAATCTAACATTAACAGTCCCATCAGCCATTGCGCTCCCCCAGTGCAGAACCACTGACAGTCAGAGCGGCCGCCTCCCCTGGTCGCTACAGAATGGCGTCATTGTTTTGTTTGTAAGGTGCGTGTGTAGCAGATTTGGAATGGAGTGTTTACAAGGGGTGGGACGATTCACAAATCCCATGGTTCGATACGTCTCACGATTCAGGCCTCACAATTTCGATTCAATACAAAACAGTGGATGACGCCTTGGTAAGCAAGAGACAAAACAACATTGCGGTTCTCTATTTTTCATTTATTTTAAGAATTAGGCCTAACGTTTTGGCATCATCAAGGCCTGTATTCAAACATAATGCCAGTGCAAAAGTTCTAACAAAATGTTGTGCCATCTTTACTTGTTGTATATCACAATTCCATCCATCCATCCATTATCCAAGCCAGTCATGCTGCTCTCAGGGTCGCGGGGATGCTGGAGCATATCCCAGCAGTCATTGGGCGGCAGGCGGGGAGACACCCTGGACAGGCTGCCAGATTGTTTTACTTTAAATCTTTAAACTTCAAAAACTACTAGAACGACCAAGACAGTCGTTTTTACAGTTTGGGATTTTCAAAGTTTAATAACTTTGTGGGGGGAAAAAAAAAGACACAGACCTGCCGCTCCCTGAATGCTCCTAAAATTGCAATACCTACCCTGCCTAGGTATTCCAACAATGAGTTGTGTACATTTCAGAGTCAGGATCCTGTGCTTAGTTTGCTATGATCTTTTTGGGATCAAAAGTGTAAGCCAAATAGTCAGGAAAGGGAGAGATTCGGTAGAGCTCTTAAGTCCATCCTAAAGCATTGGAGCCATGTGAAGGAACGAGATGGGTTACTGTACCAGGTGGTAAATGATGTGTGCCACGGAGTGTGTTTTCAACTGCTTTTACCTGCCTGCTTGAAAAGTCAGGTTTTGGAAAGTGTACATGACTCCATGGGTCACCAAGGCATTGAGAGGACCTTACGATTACTGAGACAGAGGTGTTTCTGGGTCGGAATGCATGAGGGTGTGGAGCTGTGGGTCACAAAATGTCAGTGCAGTTTTCTCACTAAAATGCCGCATCCAAAAATTCACCCCCCTATGAGATCATTCCTTGCTTCAAGGCCTTTGGAGGTTGGAGCTGTAGATTTCATAGCGCTTGAGCCAGCTACAGATGGCAGAGAAAATGTTCTTGTGATTACAGACGTGTTTACAAAGTTCACACAAGCTTTTCCCACACATGACCAAAAGGCAGACACCACACCTGAGGTGCTGTTGAGGGAATGGTTCATGAAGTATGGCGTGCCTGAATGGTTGTATTCGGATCAGGGCCAACATTTGGAGAGCCAGGTAATAGCTGAACTTTGCAAGTTGTATGGGATAAAGAAAACGCGAACTACTTCCCATCATTCTACAGGAAATGCACAATGTGAACGTTTTAATTGAACATTACATGAGCTTTTTCAAACACTGCCCGCTGACAAAAAGAGGCGTTGGCCTGAGCATTTACCAGAATTGGTGTATGCATACAACATGACTCCACACTCAACAACAGGTTACTCTCATCATTACCTACTGTATGGTGTGGATCCTCCTTTCTGTCGGTGCCCTACTTAGATAGGAGCATTCTGAGGATAAGAAACTTGACTGGTTGGCTGTTGATCAGCAAAGACTAAGAGACGCACATGCACAAGCAGAAAGCTGCTGAACAGATTGCTGTTCACAATAACAATGTGTACTGTCCCCTGGTAGAGGAAGGTCAGCATGTGTACTTACGACATAGACCTTTGGGGAGAAACAAAATACAGGATGCATGGGGGCAACTGTGTATCAGGTTGTGGAGATACAGGGAACTAGGTACACCATTCAACCTGTTGAGGGAGGGCCAGTTAAGAGAGTGAACAGGGTAGACATTAAGCCATGTGTAAATCCAACTCTCCCTAGCCCTATGCCTAGAAAGAAGGCTACCAGACCAATCCGTGAGCCTACTCAGTCTGAAGGTTCAGACTCAGAGAGGTCAGATGGAGAACATTATGATGGCATTGTAATTGGAGAGGTTTCTCTTAGGGTAAAGAATAATCCAGAAACCGATCCCCTACCTGTTCCTGACCCTCAGTCTATCGAGGCAGTAATGCCTGATGTAGAGCCCAGCGTTATGGAGACTGAGACTTTGGACCCTGATCTGGGACAGTCAATAAGTGTTGATTCAGAGCCCGTGCCCGACCCTGTACCTGTAGTATAGGTTCACATCCCTGCTCCTCACAGAAGTAAGAGAATCAATGCTGGTGTGCATACAAACCCACATAATGAGCCAAAATCAGTTTTAGAGTCTCTGTCCCTAAGCGCAGCTGTTGTATCTCAGATCCTAGTGAATTTAGGTTCAGTGTTCTTTAGAGAAGCTTTACAGAGGCAAGATTGAGATGGCTTGGACATGTGTGGAGGAGAGATACTGGGCATATTGGGAGAAGGATCCTGAATATTGAGCTGCCAGGGAAGAGGAAAAGAGGAAGGCCAAAGAGGAGGTTTATGGATGTGGTGAGGGAAGACATGCAGGTGACCGGTGTGACAGAGGAAAAGGCAGAAGACAGGAAGAAATGGAAACAGATGATCCGCTGTGGCAACCTGTAACGGGAGCAGCCGAAAGTAGCAGTAGTCGTAGAAGTAGTTCTTTAGAGAAGCTCTGAAAGAGGTGAAGAGTACTTATGCAGTCACCGAGGATGTTGATAGTTAAGCAGGGGAGAGTGTAACCCGATGGTAAAGGAGTATTAGTTTAGAATGCAAAGATACTCATTTACATCCTTATAAACGTAGAAACCACGATTTAAGTCCCTATTTCTGTTATAGTGACATTTATGTTACTGTCACTTTAAGAATGTGAAGCATATCGCTGATGGTATTGCACTGTCAGGAAGGGAACAATGTTCGTTGTGGCCACATTTTTGTTTTTGTTTTTTGGGTTTTTTTGGGGGGGGACCATGCAGCGCAGAGAAGGTGAATGACTGCAGACCAGATGATTGGCGAGAGTTTTGTGTCCGCCATAAAATCTTTCAACCTTTGAGGTTTGTTAAAACCGTTTGCAAATGTGAATCAAACGATAAGAGTTTTGTTTTGTTTATTTATATAACTTTGAGGTGCATATGTATGTTTGTGCATAAGAACAAGTGTTAGCTAATTGATTTTGCTGTTGTAGCCTTCAAGAGAATAGGCTAATGCTAATACAACAGTGTAATAGACATTGTTTTATTTTTTTATGTTTTCTCATTGTGTTTTCATTTGTGAATACGAAGAGTTGTGAACAAATACTGTTTATGTTTATCCCTTGAAGCTGCCACTGCCGTTTTTATTCATATTTGTATTTGTATTTATACAAGTTTTTTTTGTATTTTGAGCGGCATTGAATTGAAACGGTTGTTCTTTCAAAAAATAAAAAACCCTCTCACACCCACAGCGCTAAAGTGTGATGTTGTGCTATTGTGAACCCCTTATCTTTTAAATATCCTTTTTTTTCTATCGGAATGTCCCGTGTGTAATTGCCTGGATTCATATATTTGTATCAAAATGAGTTTTAGATCAATTGCACAGAAAAAGTTATGATAAGCTCTACCTGAAACGACCATGAGCAGTCAGGAAGACCGCGCGTAATTTGCACATCATCGTGAGCGTCATGTCTCTATTTATGACGTGTGCTGTTTGCGTCATTTCCTTCACGAAATTCAGTTTTTTTTTTTTGTTTTTTTTTTACATTTCACGTTTTATAGGCCTTGTTACATTTGTTAGATTAGCAATATGTGCTTTCCGTTTTTTTTTTTTTCCCCAGGTATTATTTCCAAAATGTCTGGTTTACAGACGCCGTTTCAGACGCACCATGACTACCATTGAGACGTTGCAGTATTTACAGGCGTTGGACAGCGGTGATTTTAAATTGTTTGAAAAATAGTATTGTAACGATCACGGATGTGTAGACTCGCTAGCCCGTTGGCTGATGGGTCGGACCCTTTAGTCGACTGGTTAACATCGTCACCCGTGGTGCAGGAGACCCGGCTGCCCCCTGAATTCTCTACAGTATTAAGGTTGTTAAAATTTTAATTGTGATATCAGTCGTTTCCTAACAGACTTACTAGTATAATATGCAATGCATCAATATCTCAATTTGGTATTTATCTTGACAAAATATAGAGTTTAAAAACTGGCGGTGTGAAATCCCAGTTGTTCCAGTGTTTAATAACACATGATCTCGCGAAATGGGGAGCGTCTTGAACCGTGAAGAGAGTATGGAATGATTCGGAATTCGATCCAGTATCGTCCCACCCCTAGATTTTATTATTAAAAATGTATAGTCCTCACAGCCCTAGCCCACAGTTTAAAATACTGTTGGGTCTAAGAAGTTACACAGCCACTTGCCACTACTGGGGGGGGGGGCTGCACCCACCAATAGGGGGAGCTGCAGCCCCCCCACAGCCCCCCCACTTCCCATGCTAATGCATACACGGTTCACCAAGTATGACTACACGGTGTTTATCCTCAATGAAATAAAATGGGCAGACAACAGAGGGAGTACAGTACACATTTAACTGCTACTAACCCTTTTCTGACCCCTTTGATGTAGATCACATCATTAATGGTATCTATTTGTTTTTTTCTCCTTTGTTCCAACCTCCACTTTTGTACCCACACCAAAAACAAAGATAATACAAAATGCCAAGTTGTCAAGCCCAGTCAAACCCTCTTTGGCCTGCTTTGCAACCCTGTGCAAAGCAAGCATAAACCTCATGATTAATAAACCAATGACATTGGGTTTTTTTTGTTTTTTTTTTTGGGGGGGGGGGTTGTACAATTTATGCATCTTTCTGCCAAAAAAGAAAAAGAATGCAACACTGGTGCAGAGCTGATGCAATATTGCACTGCACTCAGCGTGTTATAATGACATTTGTGCCACCAATGAATCAGCTTTACATCTAATACTCCCTATTCCACAACTGTCTTCTGCACCAGTGCTCCAGGGAAGATGCTCCAGAGAACAGAAAACTTAAGGCCATTGTTTTGACAGCTTGTCCATCTTACCCAGAAATGGAGGTTGCATCAGAGGCATCAGCGGTACTGTGTGCAGAGTAAAGACGGCTCTACATTGCTAATAACCTGTACTGCTAAACCCAGAATACACAGGTCAATGATGTTCCTCACCACTAAACATTAAGGAAATGGTATAAGGTGATAAATGGACCTGCCCTACTGTGTATCAGTCTCTGGGCCCTGAAGTAATGATTAGATGCACTACGAGTCTGCACAAAATTAAGCATTCCCTCTGGCCACAGAGCTTCCTGTCCATTCAGGATGAGGAACAACTGTGTGTCTTATGCCAAGACCAGCATGGATCACTGATAAGCATCAAATGCATCTCAGACTCTGTGCCTGACTCATTCAGTAGTTTTTTGGTTTTCTTGCACCAGATCCGTCTCTTTATGGCGTCCTTACACTTCCTCTACACGACCAACCTTCCCACGGAGGAACGGTCACTATAAAGGTCATGTAACGTAGTCTAAACCAAATTGGGGCAATTGCCGTTGAAGAATGATCTGTAGTGGATGACAGGGAAAAACTGCAAACCGGCTTGGTCAGGCGTCCCTACAGACACAACTGGCCATGTCTGTGGGTGGGAAGCCGGATGTGGGTATGTGTCCTGGTCACTGTACTAGCAGCTCCACTGGCCGGTCGGGGCGCCTGTTCGGGGGGGGGGGGGGAGCCGGATGTGGGTACGTGTCCTGGTCGCTGTACTAGCCGGTCAGGGCACCTATTCAGGTGGGGGGGGGGTGAACTGGGGAGAATAGCGTGATCCTCCCACGCGCTACATCCCCCTGGCGAAACTCCTCACTGTCAGGTAAAAAGAAGTGGCTGGCGACTCCACATGTATTGGAGGAGGCATGTGGTAGTCTGCAGAAGGGGTGCAGCAGCGATCGGGATGGCTTGGAGGAATGGGGTAATTGGCCAGATACAATTGGGGAGAAAAAGGGGGAAACCGAGAATCAGAGCAGTTATCTCGGATAACTGCGACCTTTATGTTATTTTACGACTGAACCCAACATTTCAGTGTATTTCAGAGAAATTCAACAATTTCAGACTTTTCGTTTCATGTTCTTTCCCACATAGCACACTTACTATACCATGTTAGATCTTATAGTAAGTCTGCTACGTGGGAAATAAGTGAAAACCAAAAGCAGACTTACGCTATATACCATGGCAGATGGTCGCAGAATGTAGAAATATTTACTATAAAACACAATATCTGAAAATTCAGGATAGTGTTAGGTGCCTTCCATTTGCAGCAATAATCCAGTGGAACATTCTTCCTGCCAGTAAAAGGCAAATCGAAAACAGTTACAGTCTTCATTTTCACAGTCATTACCCACACACACACACACACACACACACACACACACACACACACACACACACACACACACACACACACACACACACCATCACACCATTCTGACTCCTTATTGTAGACGGTTAACGAAGCAGCTATGTGAAGGATAAACTGTAAAGGACGTGCATGGCTATCATCATCACAGCATTTCACACTACCGACTGGGACCGACAGAATGGAGCGGCTTCCAAATACGTTTACCGACATCTGCAGATTTAATTGGTTTTGAATAGGCCGGACAGACAAGTGAGTACATGAGACTGTAAACACTTAGGGATTGCTTACAGTCCCTGTCATCGTCTATGTTTCTGTCATTCATTCATCCAGCGTAGCCGCTTAATCTAATTCAGGGATGTGTAGGAATGGAGCCTGTTCTAGCAAGCAGCAGCAGACACAAGGCAGAGAGAGAGAGAGAGAGAGAGTGAGAGAGAGAGAGTGAGAGAGAGAGAGAGAGAGAGAGAGAGAGAGAGAGAGAGAGAGAGAGAGAGAGAGAGAGAGAGAGAGAGAGAGAGAGAGAGAGAGAGAGAGAGAGAGAGAGAGAGAGAGAGACCCCGGACAGGCCACCAGTCAATCCTAACGCCCACACACACACACACACACACACACACACACACACACAGAGTCATCCTTAATTATATGGTAGATATCTCAGTATGTAGGACCCTGTTGTTGTGAGGCATCAGTGTTAACCATTGGCCACTTTGCCACCCGTACCTGTCAGAAAAATAAATAAATAAATAAAAATCAAAGCTGTCCTCCAAATATATCCAAACACGTTAATTGCATTTGACAAGATTACAGGGCTCGTTTATCGCCCTCAGCATTAAAGGGTCACGCTCGGCAGTAATATAGTGTAATTTCCAACTTGCAGGACTAAGCGTCCTAGCTGGCGGACCCCAGGCAGGGAAAGAAAGATGCTGTGACCAACGCCGGCTCACAGAAGCACACCAAAACAAACTGACGAAGGATGCCGCATGTATCCACGCTGGCTAGGGTGGAAGTCGTCACACGCTGGCCCAACACGGAGGGCAGCCATGCCGCCGTGGTGCATCCTCCCCCTGTGAGGCCAGAGTCCTTCCTTCCTGCATGCACACGTCATCGGAGGGTAATGTTATACACAGGGCAATCACGGCTATAAAATCAAGGGCACTTAAGGGATTTGATCAGCTCAAGGGCACTAAAACACACAAGCGCCTTTATTATTATTTATGGAAGTCTGTCATCTTTCTGTCTAATGAGCCCTGCGCCATAAGTGTAATGAAAGAGTTCACATTAACATGGGCTAAATGAACAGCGGAGGCTCGCCTCTCTGCACGGTGCAGTGGAAGCAGATGCTCTCAAAACCCCCAAAATACAAGTACATCAGACTTGGTTCCACGGAGCAAAAACATAAAGGATCTTTTTTATTTCCCACTCGGCTCCATTTTCATCAGCTCATTGACTCCATTAGAAATCTTGAACTCCCTTCGGTCAAACATCATCATGCAAGAACAACACTTCACTGAGCCTCGCCACATGGACCGCGATTGAACCCTGGAATTGATTTTTGTCTCACTTTATACACAGCACTGGTAAAGACTTAAAAAGTTCTCTGCTTGCTAATACACTGACTTGTATTAAATGATGTAATATAAGAGGGGGATGGTGGGGGTCAGTGCACGGACACACAAGAGCCCCATGTGTAAACATGTGATGTCATGATGCAGGTGGACTGATTAGTGGGCAGGGGCAACACTGGGGGTATTTTGACCTGCATAAGCCACTGGTACAAAGACTCATAGCAGAGTATGTTCTACAAGTGCACACTGCAAATAAGCCTGCACACACCATATAGTATGTTACTATAGCCACACATGCACAAATGCAGCATGCTCAGTTCACAGGACTTACTCCTACACTAAATAAAACAATTAATGAATCAACTTAACCTTTGTTTCTTCATCTGTTTGCTAGTTGGTGTGTGTGTGTGTGTGTGTGTGTGTGTGTGTGTGTGTTCTGTTTATTAAAACTGTAATGGTTAATTACAACTCCATAGGAAAAGTAGAGTGAATGACACCATTTATGTTTCAGTTTTGTTTTTTCCAAAGTGTCAAAGAATGACAGAAGCAAAGAGAAACGGAGGGCGGTGCCATCTGGACATGGTTAAGACACACGGTTCCCATAGCAGAGGATGCTGAGAGTTTTACAGATGCACGGCGAGCATCCTCTCTTAGGTCTCCCACTAAAGCGTGGGCCATTTCTCTTTCGTTCAGCATCGCCCAATCAGCCTTTGGGATAAAAATGGAACAATACAGCAATAATAACACTGAATGGCTTGTGATGGGGAGCAGAGGGAAGAATGGAAATAAAATGATTGCCGTGCGAAACGACTGAAGCTATGCCAAGTGAAATCATCGGTGGAAGTCAAATAAAGCCTAATGGTAATGACGAAACTATTATTTCCCTGTCTCTGTCCATGCCACTCCGTCTGTGTGATGGTGTGGCTGTGTGTGTGTCTGTGTGTGTGTCTGTGTGTGTGTGTGTGTGTGTGTGTGTGTCTGTGTGTGTGTGTTAAGGCCTGCTGTACATTTTAACTGTCAGCATCACAGACAGATTGACAACACACACACACACACACACACACACACACACACACACACACACACACACACAGTCGCAGAGCCATTAGAGCCACAATGTAATGACAGGTTAGGTAATAGGAAGTTCTTCAGCAGATGAACACTTATTGCACAGCAGCGTTTGTAAATTGCTGCTTGCATCGGTGTTGCCGTGGCTGGGACTCTCTCGTATAGAGAGCACTAAATAAAATAATAATAAAAAAAGAAAAGAAAGCATGGAGCTCACCTGTACCAGTCCAGCCCCTTCTCGTAGTTCCTGTCGAAGAAATGCGGCTCGTTCCCCACGGCTCGCACGTCCGGGTGAACTCTCAGAGCCTCCAGCAGAGCCCTGGTCCCTCCTTTTTTCACTCCGATAATGATGGCTTGGGGGAGTTTCTTCTCCCCGTAATCCGAGGTGCAGTTCGCCCTCAGCTCGCTGTCCGTGGTGCTGAACTCATGCTGCTCCTTCTCCGGGGCCGTGCTGTGGTCTGCTGCCGCCGCGGCCGCCTCCGCCGCCGCCGGCCGAGTCGGAGCCGGCGGCGTCCGGACCCACTCCCCGCTCCTCCGCTCGGAGCTGGCATGCTCGCTCACGGCGGACCCCGCGGTGGTCTTCTCGGTAAACCCCGACTCCGCGAAGCCCCGGGACGAAGTGGAATAAAGTTGCTCCCTCAGTGTCACCAAAGTTGTCTCCTCGGTCACCAGCCGCCCTTGGTAGACGTAGTTCTCTTGCAGGGGGAACTGCAGCGAGTTGTAGCAGCTCATCAAGCTATAGAACAAGTAGGTGACAGAGAGGGAGAGGGTGAACATGAATAAGATTTTCCGGGGCACTTTAGAGGTAAAAACCGAAGTGCTGGACCAAAATGCCATCTCTGATAGCAGTGATCCTCTCAGAGAAGTGGCCAGACATGTTTCCACCCCAAGTCTTGCATGGACAACCAACAACAATAATCTGTCACTATCAGCGCTGCTCCGAGGGCTGAAGAGGCGTGAAGCCGGACCACACCGAGCCACCGCCGCCAAATCGCATATTTATAAGAAGAGCGGGAAAAAAAAACAGATCGTTAAAATTCCGGAGGAATATTGCGCCCCCTTTTCTCCAGCCGATCGATTTCTTATTCCAAGGCTGACAGACTATGTCACAATTTATTGGACTGAACTTGCAGATTTGAAAGGCTGTGGTCTGGCGTCCTTCCAGATGAGCAGCCTGGTTTGAACTGGACTGAGTATGATGGACGGAGTCTTAGCATTTTATGGACAAAAGGACAGAGGGGGGAGAAAGGAAAAAACCAAAGCAAACAGCAGAGTATTTGAAGTAGGCTGCAGGCTTGCGTGCAAAGCACGTCTCCGTCAACTGCTCCTCGACTGACTGTGCCAACACAACGGCGAATTCGAATCCGGCCAATTAGCCCGCAAATCAATCGGATCTCTCTCTCCAGCGAGGCACTACTACACCGTCACCGGATCGTCTTCTCCACAAAAAGTTTGTAAGCCACGGTTAAGCCGCCACACCGATTCAACAACCTCGCCGCAAAATATCAGTTCATACTTCCGGCTGGCTGGCTCGCGCTCCCCGCGTCGGTCTCTTCAGCTGGGCGCATCATACGATGTGCGCGTCGGCGACGAGAGCTCGTCTGAACTGAAGCGCCGAGGAGCCACGGCACAACTAGAAGTGTACACCCACTTCTTTATCCGTGCACACTGCACAAGTAGGCTGCAAACGTCAGATGTCAATCTAGAATAGTGCAGCAAGAGAGCTCATCCGGTTTCATTATCAACGGTGAGCCTATCCCCCCCATCAAATACGTCTCCAATAAAGTTGCCTGTAAACACACACGGCTGTTATTTGTCGTGCGTAAACACACGAAGCTCATGTGTGCACCCTACCGGTGTTCCGGCGGAGCGTTACGGAAGTTAATGAACATCTAAAACTGAAAATAAAAAAAAATAAAAAAGGGAAATGACTTCTATCAGAATCAAATGAAAGCAGGATACATGACTAACAATTAGCAATGAGCAACGACACGCTTTGAGTTGAAATGACGGGGGGTGTCCGTCAAGTGAAAAACAACCTTCAAAGCAATGACATTCCCGTGCCTTATACGCGCTTACAGGTTTTTCAAGACCTTGTACACTTTTGCGCAGCCATATACTCATCATAAACCTCCGATACGCCGCATGCCAGCGTCACACTAAACACCGCAGCTCACTGATAATTTGACTGTACATTGGGACAATTCGCCGTAATTTCTACAGCAAAACTTTGCAATAATTTCTTTATCTGTCATTTTATAATCTGTAACTGTACACCGCAATGCATCATGGGTTCAAAATAATTATAATAGCCAACGCCATTTTCCACGGTAACATTGTACAATTACAAGCATGTTGTATCGTGAATGTAACTGATGCGTGGTACAGTTATAGCTTGTTGAAATGAGATTGAGAGCATCCGACGACCAAAGCAGAGAAAAGTTGTATTGACGTTAAGATGAAGTGCATATCATTAAATAAATAGCCTATAAATCTAAAATTTGACTCAACTTGTTAGTGAAAATAACTACCGCGGTGAAAATGGCTTAGCGTTCGATATTCGCTGGAACTGGGCGGGATTTTTTTTAGAAACATTTCCACTAAAAATCAACCAAACGACTTTTTCTCATTTTGATTGTTGTATTATTCACAGTGTGTTGCTTACTACGGGTGAGATTTTTTGTGAAAAGTCAATTTATGGAAGCAGGAGTCACTTCTGCAACAGTGGCGGCTCCTTCCAAATCTTTCGGGGGGGGGGGCAGTTGTTGCGATGTTGGCTGAGGTAACCCGTTCAATTGAAATCAGCTAGCTAATTTAAGAATATCACATTTTTCTGGTTACATCATGTGGCAATGCCATCAGTAACCACTAGATGTCAGCGTAAGATAAAGAGTGTTCCTAACGCTGCATACTGTAGCGTATTTGTGGACAGCTACATCCAGGAGTTCATTGTAAATGTCAAGTAAAATTATTTTGGCTTGACGATGACTGAACAATCCACTGTCATCAACAGATCAATTATCATCTCTCAGTTTGCCCTCACAAATACCTTTGAATGTGAAGAGAGAGAAATTGCTTACCATTAATCAAATACAATTGAGTAAGGTCTTCACTCTCACAATAATCTGATTCAGTCTTCATCAGATAGCCTTTGGACTCTACACAAAACTTCACACAGTCGATAAGACGGGCTAGAATATGGAGGTTCCTACTCACCTCGTCGTTGTGACGATGCACAGCTATCCTGCAGCTGTCGTCCAACTGTGTAGTAATGTTGACCCTCCCGAAAGCTCAACGTTTCAGGCAACCATATGCATCTTCAATGTTTCATGCTTTTTCACCTTATCCGGGAGATGATGGATATTGGTGACACCCATAGTTGTCCAAGGAACCAGGAGGCTTTATAACAATACAATAGATATAGAAATCCACATCTCTGGAGAATCTCACAAAAGCTAAAATTCTAAATAACTTACCCTTGATGTTGCCTGTTGATAGATTGGAGCCTGCATGTCCCAAAGGAAGTTGTGGCTATTCAGAACGTTAATGTTTTAATATAGAGCTGATTAGATCCGCCCCCAGTAACTGAATTTAATTCCAATAGGAAAAAAGTAAAAATTTAAATTTCTCACGTTTTTAATAAACTGAATTTCACGAAAATCAGTTCAAAATTAAATGAGTTAAAGTCGATTTTGTAGTGACGTCTTCATTCCTCAATACACATATTTGTTTACAAGCGGATCTTGTACGCTCCAATATGGCGACCACGCAGACACATAGCGGCGACATACAGCAGCAGCCAATGGCTGATTGAGATTGCGTTGCTACGGGGGCTTATTAGGGACATGATGAGGAAAACATAGGGGGCAGTTTTGCGCTCCGTCGCAATGCTTTTGCATTCCCGTACTACACACGTACAATGTACCTTGCAGTGTCTGCAGTTCTAAAGTAATGCCCTTGCCATGAAAGTGTATCAGAGCGATCAACCAGACTGAATCGCCCCAAAGGGGTGGTACTCCACGGAACTCTTGACGCTGATAGGAGGCAGGACAAACTATAAATGACAGCTAGCATAACACTGGTAGAATGTGATGGAAAAGTTCCCTACCTTTTCCCTTTTGGCGGTGCGTCGCCTTCCCGGGTTACGGCTAGATAGGCTACAGCTACCAACGGAAGTGACGCAAATTCTCGCCGGCTGGACGTCAACAAAAAAATGGCGGAGCGGAGCGATGCGAAGAATTCGTTTCGGGGCTTGACGTTATGCGTCAACCCTATCGGCAAATTTCGTGTTTCCTCCTCAATTTTTTTTTTAATTTCCCTCAAACGATCGATATGAAGGGGAACTTTGAAAGTAGCCGGTGTCTTCTTCTGCCGCCATGTCTACTACCACAGACACCTTCACCTATCGCCATAGCAACGAAATTCACCCGGCTAGAGTTCGAGAATTTGCGTCACTTCCGTTGGTAGCTGCGTCCTATCTAGCCACAACCGCCCGCCCGGTCTGCAATAAAATCCTGACAGTTCAACCAATTGTCTGAGGCACAATGACTTCATCCCACTAGGACCCCACACATTTCTTAATGGCGAGGTAAGTAAATAAGCACTCTTTGCGTCAAACTTCGCAACAAAAATGTAATTAGAATAGTAGTGCAAAATAAAACTAAATTGTTTAACACGTATTATTTGTGCTTTAGATAATAGAGGACTACATTCACGCCACTAAAGAAAATGGAGGGTACCAACAGACTACCAGTTACACTCCACCATGGGTGTTATTTTGTTTGTAGAAACCAAGCAAGTCTCAAGACAACGTTTAAAGAATGTACATACAGTTTAACTAAACAGACATATGACCTTATTAGCCATGTTAGGTACTTGCGGAAAACACAGGCCCATTTGTTTGTAATACTTGACTATGAATGCTTGTAGGGCATTTTGGAAATTTTACAGATGTTCCTGTTCTGATCTGTTATTCCCACCTATATGCTTATTTAGGTGTCATTAATTATAAATGATTAGGCACACCGTTATTACACAATGCCTAACGTGGCTTGCTTTATTCCACCGTATTGCAAGACTGCCCGAACAATATTCCTCGCGCTTCTCCCCACATCAACAGGTGACGTCCCATACATGCGGGTGCCCTTACATGCCAAACCGGTACATGACATCCCTCCTTTTCTGGGAAATAAACTTCAGGTTATTTTCAATTAAAAAATATGAACCCATATAATGACAGTATCAAAACATTCCTAACCAAAACACATACCACATATTCTGTATGCTTTCACCTTAATTAGAACCATGTATTAATTCTCCATTAACACATATTCACTTATGAACAGTCTGTAAACATATAAGACCTTTTAACATGTTAATTTCACATTTGCATCATCAAACAACAATCGTCACTGAACTTGACCCAACAGTTTTTTTTTACATTTCTCCAGTCTATGTCATATCATAATCTGCCAGCCTCGATGGCAAGCGTCTCTCTCTTGGAGGCCTGTCTGCCCCCGGGGTGTCATTGCTGGTGTTGCTCCGCTCTGCGTTTTGAGCACCCAGTGTCTCTCTGTTTGATGTGCAGTCCTCGGCATCCTGTGATGCTTCTGCTCCGGCAGGTGTCTCCTGAGTACTGGTGTATCACTTCACGAATGTTGTGTTCCGTGTGTATCTGGCTCCGGTTGGAGATTCGACGACAACTTGGTTTCCTGATTTGCTCACCACCTTGTGTGGCGTTGTGTTGAATAGTGTTGTCAGTTTATCAGTCTTTTCTTGTCTCACCAGGACCGTGTCACCGACATTGACATCCGAGTACCTGGCGTGACGCCGTTCGTCTGCATAGATCTTTGATTGTCCTTTCTGTTCTGCATCTCTGTCTCTTACCTCCAGATCAGCGTGTGCTGCTGTGATGCTTGGCAGCTTCCCCCTCATCTTTCTTTTTGAAGAGCAACTCCGCGGGACTCTTCCCTGTGGTCGCGTGATCGATGCTCCGGTATACTGTCACATACTTTCTAAGTTCTCGCTTCCAATTGAGTCCATCTGAAACAGCGATGCGAATCCTCTTCATCAGCGAGGTGTATTGACGTTCTACCTCGCCGTTCGCCTGCGCCCATCGTGGCGTTGTTTTCACATGCTTGATTCCGTTGGTGTCACAGTACTCACTGAACTCCTCTGATTTGAACTGAGGACCCTGGTCCGACCTCAGTGTGACGGGAAGTCCATGACGACTGAAGATTGTCTCCAGACTGTCTATCACTTTTGACGTGGTTGTGGACTTTAACACGTCATACTCATAGTAGCGGCTGTAGCAATCAACTACAACTAGAATCGAGTCACCTGTCGGCAGGGGTCCGAGTAAGTCAATGGCAATATCTTGCCAGGGCCCGTCTGGTAACTCTGTTGGTCTTAACGGTTCCGGTGCGTCTGGCCGAGCAACAACTTGGCATCCGTGGCATGACCTACAATGCCTCTCGGCTGCTCTGTCCATTGTTGGCCATCAGACTTTGCTCCTGAGGTGCCGTTTAGTTCCGACAATTCCTAAGTGTCCTTCGTGTGCTAGTGAGAGAGCGCGTGCCCGCAGTACTTGTGGCAACACGATACGCGTTCCACGTAGAACCAACTGTCCTATTACACATAACTCACTAGCCACCGTGGCATATGCTGCGCACTTCTCAAAGTGTCCACTCTCAATAGCTTTACGCACCTCGATCAGCTCCTCGTCGTGGGCTGATGCCTCCTCCACCTCGCGGGTTGTCAATGCTCTGGGTGTGGCACTCACTGCAACGAATCTCACGTACTCGTCGGATCCGTGTGCATGTTTCTGTTTCAGTGCGCTGTTCCCCAGCAGACGTGATAGTGGGTCTGCTATGTTCTTTTTGCCCGAGATATGTACTACTTTAAAATCATAAGGCTGTAACCTTAGGACCCATCGCTCTATACGAGCGCATGGTTTCGAGCGTGGGCTGTAGATAGATTCAAGAGGTTTGTGGTCTGTAACCAAGTCAAGTCGTCTACCATAGACGTATGGTTGTAACCTTTCACACGCCCATACCAGACCTAAGGCCTCTTTCTCTGTCTGAGAATACCTGCGTTCACAGTCGGTTAGACCACGACTGACACAACAAATGGGAACATTTTCTCCATTCTGGGTCTGTAGTAACACTGCTCCTAATCCCACTGGACTAGCATCTGCAATGATTTTGGTCGGTGCATCTTTGTTAAAGTAGGCTAGTGTCCCTGCTTTGGCTAAGCCCTCTTTCAGCGCCTCAAACGCTTGTTTCTGTTCTGGACCGAATTCAAACGGAGTGTCCTTTCTTGTCAGGCGTCGCAGCGGCTCTGACACTGTTGCAAACTGTGGAATGAATCTGCTGCTGTAACTTACGAGCCCGAGGAAGCTTCTCACCTCCGATGCGTTTTCCGGCTCTCTCGCCTCCCTCACGGCTCTCACTCTCTCCTCTGTAGGACCGATTCCTTTTTCAGACAGCAGGATCCCATGAAAATCAGTCGATCCATGTTGAACTGACACTTGGCAGGGTTTAGCGTCAGTCCGCACTCCTCCAGTCTCCTCATGACTGTGTGTAGTCGCTCGTTGTGTGTCTCATCCTTAGCGTGGACTATTGACATCTGAGATGTTCTCCACACCTATACCAGCCAGTGCAGCGGCGATTTCATGCTGGTACTGTTCGCTGGCGGAAGACACGCCGAAGATGAGTCTCTTGTATCTGTAGACTCCGTTGTGGATGGCAAATGTGGTGATTCCGCGTGATTCTGGGGTCATTTCAAGTTGGTGGTAGCCCCACTTTAAGTCCAGTTTACTAAACACCCCCGATCCATTCATCCCTTGTAGTAGCTCATCCACAGTGGGTATTGTATACCTCTCTCTGATGGCAAGGTTTGCCTGTCGCATGTCTAAACACAGTCTTATTTCTGAGTTTGCCTTGGGCACGATGACCACTGGATTTACCCATGGTGTTGGTCCATCGACCGGTTCTATTATGTCTAGATCTAGGAGCTCTTTTATCTTGGCCTCCACAGGCGCCCGTAGGTTGAAGGGTATACGCCTGAGTGGCTGTGCTACTGGTGTCACCTCTGGGTCTATGTGTAGCGTTATCTGTTTTGTTTTCAGCTTCCCTACCCCCTGAAATACAGTCGGGTACTGCTGCTGAAGTGATTGGTTCATGTCTCTGACGGCTGATATGTTGGCACCTATTTTCAGTACACCTAGTTTCATGGCCAACTCTTTTCCTAGTAGTGGTTCTCCATGACCTCTGATTACTATGAATTCTGCTTGTTCACAGCGTTCTCCCATTTTTACTTTGCATGTGAACGTCCCTTTAATGGGTAGAGGTTGGTTAGCTGAATAGGATAATAGTATCCTTCTCGGCTTTGGTGTTATGCTCGCGCACCAGAACCTGACCCGTGTGGCGAAACCCAAGACAGACAGACACGAGATGACTTCTAAGTCTACAAAGGGGGGTTTTATTGTGGGAGGGAAATGTATGGTGAAAAAAGGCGTTCTGTTAGTGGGATGTGTGAATAAACTATGTGTGGTGTCCCGTGGTTTGCGTGTATAACTATGTGTGAGTGTTTTTAGCCAATGTGTGGTGCGGTATGTAAATGACCAGGAGGTGTTGAAGAAATGTGCGTGCACCTGGCGAGAAAGTCCAGTCCGTGATCCAAGAGGGGTTGTCCGAGAAAGTCCAGGTCCGAGATCCGGGAAGTCGAGTCCGAAAGGAGGGGTCCAGGTAGAGGGACAAGGGGGGAGATCGCAGGAGAGGTCCGGGGAGAAACGTGAAGGTCGCTGGGGACGAGGGAGACGCGGAAATCGCGGAGGGAGAGTCTTGGGAGGAAACAGACACGAAGATAAGACACTGGGGAATAAACAGAAAGCACGGAACGCTGGAGGGCTTATCAGAACTTCACCGCAGGGTTCAGTACGTCGAAGCACTGAGAGACGTTCTGGGAGGCTTTTTGTAGAAGGCTGCCTGATTGCCACAGGTGTGCCTGATGGATGATGGCAAACACCTGGTGCAGTGCAGCGCTCGTCTCAGAGCGCGAGCCGAGCGCTCGGATGTTTCCGGCACGTCCGAGCTGGGGGAGTGGCTTGAACGTGCCGGGGAGGCAGCTCGGGGCGGTGTAACCACAACAGGACCCCCCCTCCTACGGGAGACACCGGGCGACCGTCCGATGGCGTTGGCCCGATAGAACTCCTCCAGGAGTGCGGGGTCGGCCAGGTAGGACCGGGGAACCCAGCTGCGGTCCTCGGGCCCATAGCCAACCCAGTCCATCAGGTATTGGTACCCACGCCCCCGGCGGCGTACGGCGAGCAGCTGGTCGACATCCCAGACCATGTCACCACCGTCGAGGACCCTGGGGGGTGGAGGAGCTTGGACAGGGGGAGACAGGGGGCTGGTGGCTACCGGTTTGAGGCGCGAGACATGGAAGACGGGATGGATCTTGAGTGAGGTAGGGAGATGGAGACGCACCGCCGAAGAGTTGACGATGCGGTCGATGGTGTAGGGACCGACGTAGCGGGGAGCCAGCTTCCGGTTGAGGGTAGGGAGGGGCAGGTCCCGGGCCAGGAGCCATACCCTCTGGCCAGGTCGATAAGCTGGGGCCGGCACTCTCCGCCGGTTGGCGCTGCGCCGGGCCCGCTCTGTAGCTCGCAACATAGCGGCCCGGGCGGTCTTCCAAACGCGCCGGCATCGGCGGAGATGGGCCCTCGTGGACGGGACCGCTACCTCCAACTCCTAATGGGGGAACAGAGGGGGTTGATAGCCCAGGGAACACTCGAAGGGGGACAAACCGGTAGCCGAACTCTCCATGGAGTGGAGCGCGTACTCCACCCAGGGCAGGTACTTGCTCCAGGAGGCGGGGTTGCTGGTGGTAACGCAACGCAAAGCCGCCTCCAGGGCTTGATTGGCCCGCTCTGCCTGCGGGTGATACCCGGAGGAGAGGCTGACCGTGGCCCCAATCCCCTTACAGAAGGCCTGCCATACCTTCGAAGTGAACTGGGGACCACGGTCAGAGACAATGTCCAGGGGAATCCCATGAGGTCGGATGACGTGGGAGACGAGAAGGTCCGCCGTCTCGGCTGCAGAGGGGAGTTTGGTGAGGGCAACAAAATGGACGGCCTTGGAAAACCGGTCGACAATGGTCAGGATGGTGTCATTGCCTTGGGACACGGGGAGGCCAGTTACAAAGTCCAAGGCAATGTGGGACCAAGGTCGGCCGGGGACAGGAAGGGGGCGCAGGAGACCTGCTGGAGGGCGATGGAGAGCCTTGCTGCGGGCGCAGGCTGCCACGAACTCTCTGGTGTCTGCCTCCATGGTGGGCCACCAGAAACCCCTGCGGATGAAGGCCGCCGTTCGGTAGACACCGGGGTGGCAGGCCCCACTCCAGCACCTGGGGCCGGACAGAGGGAGGCACAAATAGCCGGTTCCGGGGTCCATTGCCTGGGTCGGGATGGGCGCGCTGGGCCCTTCTCACCACTGATTCGATGGCCCAGGTGACGGCACCCACCACCCGGGCCGGGGGAAGGATGGTGTCTGGGGCGTCAGGGGACCCCTCGGGAAACAGACGGGAGAGGGCGTCTGCCCTGACGTTCTTGGTGCCCGGGCGGTAGGTGAGGGTGTAGTCGAACCGGCTGAAGAAGAGAGCCCAGCGCGCCTGCCTGGGGTTGAGCCTCTTAGCCGTCCGTACGTAGGTCAGGTTTTTGTGATCGGACCATACGATGAACGGCTGCCCTGCTCCCTCCAGCCAGTGTCTCCACTGCTCTAGGGCGGCCAGCAACTCCCTGTTGCCGATGTCATAATTCTTCTCCGCAGGACTGAAACGCCGGGAGAAGGCGCACGGGTGGATCTTCTGGTCCTCCTCCGACCGCTGGGAGAGAACGGCTCCGATGCGTCCACCTCCACGATGAACTGTCTGCACGGGTCCGGGTGGGCGAGCACCGGAGCCGTTGTGAACAGCCTCTTCAGGGCCAAGAAGGCGGCTTCCGCCTCCAAGGTCCAGGAGAAGGGGCGGAGGTTGGAGGTGAGTGCAGTGAGGGGGGCGGCCACACGGCTGAACCCCCTGATGAAGCGCCGGTAGAAGTTTGCAAACCCCAGCAAGCGCTGGAGTTGCGTCCTGTTGGTGGGCCGTGCCCACTCCTCCACCGCTCGGGTCTTCCTGGGGTCAGTGCGGACGAGCCCCTTCTCCACGATGTGGCCAAGGAACTCCACGGAGGCGGAGTGGAACATGCACTTCTCGGCTTTCACGAAGAGCCCGTTCTCCAGCAGCCGTTGGAGGACCAGGCGGACATGCTGGTGGTGTTCCTCCTCAGTCCTGGAGAACACGAGTATGTCATCCAGGTACACCACCGCGAACGTGCTCAGCATGTCCCGGAGCACGTCGTTGACCAATGCCTGGAAGACGGCCGGGGCGTTGGTGAGGCCGAAGGGCATAACGAGGTACTCGAAATGCCCTAGGTGGGTGTTGAAGGCCGTCTTCCATTCATCCCCTTCCCGGATGCGCACCAGATGGTACGCGCTGCGCAGGCCCGGCTTCGACGTTCTGTTATGCTCGCGCACCAGAACCTGACCCGTGTGGCGAAACCCAAGACAGACAGACACGAGATGACTTCTAAGTCTACAAAGGGGGGTTTTATTGTGGGAGGGAAATGTATGGTGAAAAAAGGCGTTCCGTTAGTGGGATGTGTGAATAAACTATGTGTGGTGTCCCGTGGTTTGCGTGTATAACTATGTGTGAGTGTTTTTAGCCAATGTGTGGTGCGGTATGTAAATGACCAGGAGGTGTTGAAGAAATGTGCGTGCACCTGGCGAGAAAGTCCAGTCCGTGATCCAAGAGGGGTTGTCCGAGAAAGTCCAGGTCCGAGATCCGGGAAGTCGAGTCCGAAAGGAGGGGTCCAGGTAGAGGGACAAGGGGGGAGATCGCAGGAGAGGTCCGGGGAGAAACGTGAAGGTCGCTGGGGACGAGGGAGACGCGGAAATCGCGGAGGGAGAGTCTTGGGAGGAAACAGACACGAAGATAAGACACTGGGGAATAAACAGAAAGCACGGAACGCTGGAGGGCTTATCAGAACTTCACCGCAGGGTTCAGTACGTCGAAGCACTGAGAGACGTTCTGGGAGGCTTTTTGTAGAAGGCTGCCTGATTGCCACAGGTGTGCCTGATGGATGATGGCAAACACCTGGTGCAGTGCAGCGCTCGTCTCAGAGCGCGAGCCGAGCGCTCGGATGTTTCCGGCACGTCCGAGCTGGGGGAGTGGCTTGAACGTGCCGGGGAGGCAGCTCGGGGCGGTGTAACCACAACATTTGGGACATATGAGTGGCATCTAATTTTCTCTGACTTTAAACCCTCCCAGGTCTTTTCGTCTATCACATTGCAAGTAGCCCCGGAGTCGACAAGCATCTTCAAGCTAACTCCTCCCACATTTATGTTGAGCCTATCTGACTTGTTTGTATCACTCAATACAAAGGCATAACCATGTTCTTCTATCTCTATTTTATGCACTTTTTCCTTTCCTGTTGCACCTTTTGTTTTGCATTGCTTTGCGAAATGGTCTCTACCATTGCATTTGCGACACGTTTGGCCGCGCGCGGGACAATTGGGGTCTTTCCCAAAGTGGTCTGAATGTCCACATCTAAAACACGTTTTGTCCATTTTTCCTCTATCTGCGCCCGGTCTCCCTTGTCCTCTTTTCTGATATTTCCCTCCTTTCTGTGAGACACGACTCACAGTCGCCTCTGCTTTCCCCTCCCTCACAGACATCTCCGCCATTTGTTTTTCAATTTGTTCAAACTGTGCCGCCAGCTCGAGAGCGCGAGCAAGCACCAAACCACGCTCCTCAAGGAGTCTACGGCGAGTATAACTTGACGTGCATTTGCTTACAATTGCGTCTCTAATCTGATCGTCTGTGTCTCCACCAAAACCGCAGTCTTTTGCCGCACGTCTCAAGCGTGTAGCGAATTGTTGTACTGTCTCCCCCTGATTCTGAGATTTTCTGAAATGTCTGGCGGGCGAATGTAGCATTTACTTGAGGCACGAAATATCTGTTCAAAGCGGCATCATAATCAGTCACTTCTCCGGTGCCGTCCAAAGTTGAAAAGATGTCCTGTGTGTCTGGACCTGCGTGATGCAAAAGAAGTGCTCTCCGGCGCTGCTTCACTGCATCCTCGGTGTTATCATCGATGATCAGACCTTTCCCATCAGCAAACAGTTCAAATGACATTTGCCATCTTGTCCACCGCGGCCCCAAAGTCGCCGGGTCGGAGTAGCAATCAAACGCCGGTACGCATGCTGTCTTTTCCATGCTGCCGCGCTAGCTAGCTACAACCGTAAGCTACACTTCAGATCTAACTAAACGTTACGAACCTTAGCTCATCACTTAGCTTAGGCTCGGTACATCACTCGTCGCCATTGTTCTGATCTGTTATTCCCACCTATATGCTTATTTAGGTGTCATTAATTATAAATGATTAGGCACACCGTTATTACACAATGCCTAACGTGGCTTGCTTTATTCCACCTTATTGCAAGACTGCCCGAACAATATTCCTCGCGCTTCTCCCCACATCAACAGGTGACGTCACATACATACGGGTGCCCTTGCATGCCAAACCGGTACATGACATTTCCAGTTGTGCTACATCACATGAAATGGTGTATCCAGTTAACCAATGGCAGATAAAATTTCTCCAGAAACATGACAACTGAGATTTTTCAACTTTGTATCTTATGTATTTTAAAATCCATTCACATGTGAACTTTGACCATTATGATGGTTGTGATGTCTACAAGACACGTTGTTATTTTGTAATGTTAATTACTGCTTTCTAACGCTTTGTATTGTATTGTATCGTTGGTTAAAAAATTTATAAAGTTAGTTCAAACACATCACAGCCTGTTAGTCAGCACATCACTTCCTGTCAGTCAGACCAGGAAATGCCGAAAATGCAGGGAAAGCCACATGCGTTAGTCAGTACATGGATCCATTCACATCTACACACAAAGACTGATGAATCAATGTCGAAAGTTGTTGTATTTCATTATTTACATGTTAAAGTTCATATATTAATGGTTACTTGATGAAAATGTGTTTAATAGGATTTAAAAACGTATTTACAGTTACATACAAGGTAAATCCTGCCTTTGTAATACTAATTCCAGTGCAATTCTGAGTTTGTAAAAAAACACAAGACTTAGTGCATTTCCCTTTTCTGTATTTTTATTTTCCTGCAGTTTTCATCCCATGTCATTGTGAAGGAGTTACCAGTAAATGTTTCTGCAACTACAACGACGACTCTTTTCTTCATTTTGAGTGGAGTTTAGCTTCGTGTTTAGTCTGCGGTTCTTAGGCCCTTAGGAGAACACTAAAATGATGTTGGATTTGTAAATGCACACCACAGCCACAGGAAGTTTGTTGTGAGCAAGACAATTAAACAAACAACTGTTATGTCTTCAGATTGTCTGAATGCATTGGGCCAAGTTAATTTGATCGTTTATATGTATTTCTAAATGGAACTTTCTGTGCATGACTGGACAGTAGCTACATACACCATCCAGCCAGACACATATTTGTGGTTGATCCTGCCAATGCTGACAATGACCTTGAGGACTCAAAGGAAGCAGCAACATGCTTTCGGTAACACTACATGTTTCACATGTACATGTTATCTGTTTCATAGTGTAACAAAGTATCATTTGCATAGCCAGGGGTGTGCCCGGATGTGCCCGTGCCATCTCAAGAAGGCACATCCAGCATAATCACAAAAGTTAGCTGCAAGTTAAAAACAAATGCATTTCTTATTTCTTAGACTATCAAAGATAATTGGGGGGGGGGGACAAAAAACAATACAACCAATAAAAATTCTTGTTTCTTGCTTTTTGTTTAACATATGATGATGATAGGTCAGATTTTTTGAGTGGTAGTGTATTTTGCAGATACCAGATAGCGAGCAGCCCCTCCTCTTTCACTCGGTGTATAGCCTGCACATGCACAGAGGAACAGAAGCCTACTTTCTGCTAGCTAGCTGCCTTTAATGCAAGTTAACATAAAAAATCATGTTGAAACAAAGCAGCTTCCTTATGTTTGCCACAAAAAGATGTTGTGAGGTACAGGAGGAAGAGAATTCAGCTCAAGTTTAGCCATCATTCTCCACTCACCGCCCACACCAAGCCTTGTCTCCTGCTGTAATCATCAAAAAGTAAGCTAATTTACAATTTTGGAATGTAGTAGCCTATAGCCTATTTCAGTATTATTGTTTATTAGGCGTACAATTGGATTTTATGCTGATGTTGCTGCATCTGCCGTGTGTATGTGTATGTGTATGTGTGTGTGTGTGTGTGTGTGTGTGTGGTTGGTTTATGGCGTGCCAGGCTATGTTCAAGTGTAATCTTTAACATTACTGAGTATGTCTTTATACACGCTCAGTAATCCAGGTAAGGAAGTACAACGTTGTGTCCAGATTAACTGATTCAACTTTCTGTGGTTACTGAGCACGTAGGTGCAGGTGTGCCTCTATCCATAGGCTTGATTAATGATGCTGTTGTGTCTGTCGGCTGTGTGTGTGAATATGTGGCCGCCGTGCCAGGCTATGCGATGCTGTTAATGGTTGTCTTGGTGCCTGTAACATTACCTCTGATGATATATAAGCCTTGTATGATTAAACTGCGGTGCATTCAGGCAAGTATAGTTGTAATGGCCTACTTTGGTTAACATATGTGTCTCAGAACCTATTAAGTCTGATTGGTTTGGACGGGCTAAGCCCACCTATTTTCTATGTGCCCACCCACACTGTGATTTCTATCTATGTGGTTGATTCAGACACCAAGGTTTGCCACTTTCACAAATTAATATTTCAATGTATTAACAGTTATACAATCTCCACTTCAGCCAATCGGTATTTGGTATATCAGACATAACTTGTCATTGTCACATCACTGATGGTTAACTAATTTTTTAAACGGATAAAATGTAGATAGCAAGCACACTCACACACACACACACACACACACACACGCACACGCACACACACACACACACACTCATACACACAACATATTGAAGAACAGTAATCAAAACTCATCGGCATAACTACTGGACATGGAAGGATCCCACTCCCAGTATGCTCTGGACAAACCAGGAAGAATTACCAACATAACTCTGTTTCATTAAATTCAATAATGACAGAAATAGCCCAAATGTTTTTTATATTATATAAATATTACAGGGACTATCTATACATATACAATTACAGACATACTGAAACAAAGGGATTGGTTAAACCTAGGCTGGAAACCCACCACCATTGCTCACACAATGCAGAACAATGGAACTAGCTATGGGGTCTTTGTTATGCAGGTGAGGTAAATCATCTCAGATAAACTCAAATGTTGTTTAACATTATGCTCATGGTGACACAGAAAACGTATTCCCCAATCTTTACAAAATATTTTCCAAGCCTGCATTGTTTAAAGTCCTTTTTGTTAAAGGGGACCTATTATGCAAAACTCACTTTTCAGTGTTTATGCATATACATTTGAGTCTCTGATGGGCTTACTAACACACAAACTTTGAAGTAAAACTACCCAGTCATTTTGTTGTGGGCAGCCAAATTGAAAACGTTTGAAAAAAGTTCAGACCCAGCAAGCCGTTCAAATATCCTTCCGCCCTTTATGTCACGGAATTAAACTCATTATAATAACCCCGCCTCCAGTTGAATATCTCCGCCCACCTGCCTTACGTGGCTTTATAATGGCCGACATTTTTTGCTGGTATCGCTAGATAGCATAATGTCTTCGCACGGAAAATGCGCTGTTCTTGGCTGTAATAACCCGCACAAGTCGCTACGTCGGCTCCCAACCTCAGAGGGCAGAAGAGCTGAGTGGATAAAGTTTATTTTTGATGGCAATGTTCCCGCTAAAGTTTGGCTAAGCACAGTTAGTGTGTGACGCGTTTCGGCAGGTTTTCAGGAGACTGTCGATGTGAGAACCAGGGGATGTGTCGGCCGTACCGCGGGTGCTTTCTCTGGCCGGGCTGCCTACACCATACCCGGACTCGCTTTGTGTCTTTGTCTCCTGATCAATGGGCTAACTTAACTTAACACGCCTCCGGAGGACCTAGTGCAGCGACCAGGACACATACCCACATTCGGCTTCCCACCCGCATACACAGCCAATTGTGTCTGCAAGGACGCCCGACCAAGCCGGAAGTAACACGGGGATTCAATCTGACGATCCCCGTGTTGGTAGGCAACAGAATAGACAGCCACGCCACCCAGACACCCCGAAACACAAGAGCTTTAAAGTGTCTCTTACCTTTGATGTTTGCTTGTACAGATCCAGTGTGAAAAGTGCCAGAGATGGTTTCATCGTCCTTGCCTTGGACTGACAGCGGACAGGGTTCCAGACAAAGATGCCACATGGTGTTGTACATTAGGCTGTATTTGAGAACAAAATGAATATTGAGCCATCCATCCATTATCTAAACCGCTTATCCTGCTCTCAGGGTCACGGGGATGCTGGAGCCTATCCCAGCAGTCACTGGGCAGCAGGCGGGGAGCCACCCTGGACAGGCTGCCAGGCCATCACAGATAATATACCAAATATTGACCAAATATTGATGAACAATTTAAATACTTTTTAGATACTTTGTAGTTTATAATAGACATATGATGCATGCATAGTTACTGGTGTTACTGGTGTGACAGCATATGCCTCAAGTTCTACATTAAAGTGTTTTTTTAAATACATCATTTCATAGTCTTAAGATTTCTAATGATTTCAACTGAACATAGGTAGCAGGGATACATGTAACATCTGGCATACAGGGATACAGGTAGCTTCTGGCATACTTCATGTATGCTATATGCACTGAGGCATGACTAAAACGTCTTTGCAGTAGTAGGTTGCATGGTCCACTGGGGAATTACTACACCCTTCAGAATGTGAAAAAGGTCATGTTTGTTTTAAGTGACTCATGAGTCACTTAAAACAAACATGACCATCTCAGTGACTGGTTTATGCATGCAAGTGACCCATGCTTGGCTTGGTAATTGGAAAACCTTGCTGGGATCCAGCTAATAAGTAGGCTACTAAAAACTAAACCCATTGGTAAAGAAGTAATTGGAAGAAATGAGAAAGGATGCTTTGCTATGCCAAGGCATGTGATGAGAGAAGTTGGAAGCCCCCGTTTAAATTTAGTACCAAAAGTGGAAATTTGTCACATATCAATTATTAAGACAATCTCCCCCCACCACTCCAGTTTTAATGTAATTATATTCTTATTCAAAAATTATTATTTTATAATCCAAATGGGAACTACTACAGTCTGAAGAATGGAAAATGTTGCTTACTTTATTTTTAGAGAATATATTTCCAAAATAATTGACTCCTGTTTCCATATGATTTTACAAAAGTTTCACCTGTAGTAAGTCACATACTGTAATTGAGAACTATACTACAGAAATCAGAATTAAAAAAAGTCATTTAATTGATTTTTAGTGAATATTTTCAGAAAAAAAATCCCCCTTGGTTCCTGCGAATATCAAACGTCAAGCCGTCTTCACCCCTTATTTAAAAGGTGCTATATATGATATTCAGCATCAGCATCTCAGACCAAAACAAACCTCCCCCCGCCGTTTGCGGTCTTGGGTTATTATTTCGTTAGTTGGAATATTGATTTTTACAGTGTAGAGTTATTTTATTAACATTAGTAACATATTCAGCATGGCAAGGAGCTATTTCTTCAGTATGCCAAGTGACCTCAATCCATGTAACATTATTAGCTTGCTAGCTATCCTTCTAATGCTAGCTACCTCACATGAACTAACATGCAAGTACACCCAGACCGGCTCAGATTACAACACCAACAGAGAGAATGTGACGTCATTCTCTGCTCAGGACGCCATTGTAGTCAATGTAGTCAATTGAATCAATAAATTCCTTAGTGTGTGCTATATTGACTGAGAAATCTGAGTTCTACTGGTCGCGGACCCACGCCAGCAGTGTGTACACGAACCAGGACGCATTGTCCAGGTCGTTGAGGTGGGAGTTTCTTGTGGCTCTGTAAAATCTTCACTTTAAGGGGCGTCCGGGTAGCGTAGCGGTTTATTCCTTTGCCTACCAACACGGGTATCACCAGTTCGAATCCCCGTGTTGTGTCGTCCAGATAAGTAGTGCTTACCCAATGCAAAAAACAACACTGAAATATTTAAATAAATGTGCTACTATAAACCGTTTGTTTGTCTTCATTAAGAGTCGTCATCTTTGGTTGCAGTGCAGCAGCTTTTTTTTTTGGCGCCGCCCGCAGGTGTAAGCACTATCTGCTTTCTCTAGCGGCGATTCGAATGCATTAGAAGAATGCAACAGCCACCACGGCCGTTGAACTTGTTGCCTGAGCCCACTAATAATATGCCCAGGCTAAGCATGCTTACAACCCAATCAGTAGCTCTTTCGTTGTCAACGTCATCACGTCCACGTTCACGCAACGGACCTGTACGCTAGCTCCCAGATAACCACTGTTGACTAATTGTAACGTTACAGTGAAAATGGACAGTAGTACTGTAAACACCAGCGACCTTCGGAGGTTTCCGCAAATTGGATTTCACGGGAAAAACTGAGTTACTTTCTAAAGACCGCCCGAAACCAGCGCTGAAAGGCCTTCACACTAAAAAGGGAAGGATCGTGCCATGGCTATGTTGCTGTGCAGAGACTAGCCGCCTCTTTTATTGCTCCTGTACATTGTTTTCAACGGGTTATTATAGTGTGTGGACTCAGACAGGCTACGGGACAAACCTGACAAACGCGCTCAGTAAACACGAGGAGACCGCAGTACACATCAGAAGCCAAGTAGCATTGAAAACATTTGGCACCACCGTACCGATTTAGCTCTTGATGAGCAAACGAGATTATCAATTGGATCTTCACAATCGAAAGGTTAGGGAGAGTAGAGATATTCTTAACAAATTGATTGATACCACCTGCTATTTCGCTTAGCAAGAAATAGCATTTCGGGGCGATGAGGAAGGCAAGGACTCTGAACCGTGGCAACTACGTCGAACTCATTCATCTCATTGCAAAGTATTGTAGCGAATTCGGGGGGGCAGTCCGAGAGCTACCACAGCCGGGACGCGAACCCGGGTCTCCCACTCCGCAAGCGACAACGTTAACCAGTCGACTAAATGCTCTGACCCGATAGTCAAGGACCAACGTGTCTACTTATCCATGTACGTTACAGTATGATGTGAATGTAGCCACCCATTTAAGCTCGTCTACTGTTTTCTCTGGCCTTTCCAATAAGATCCAAAACAACCTGATTGAGGCAATCGGAGACGTCATCATCAACATTAAAAATTAGATTTCTGAAGCCCCCTTTGTTGCTGTAGAAGTTGATGAATCAACAGACGTAACAAATAAAGCACAGGCATCAGTCATTCCGTGCTATCAAGAGGTGAAAGAAGCATTTTTAGGGTTTGATGATGTGAGCAGTGATAGGACTGCCTTTGGAGAAATTTGACTGCTTTGAAAATTAGTTGCACAAACATACGATGGAGCCGCCGATATGGCATATCGTTTAAATGGAGTTCAGGCCAAAATCAGACAAAAAGTACCAGAGGCTATTTCAAATCTCGTACTATCGCAATCGGCGAGGTCTATTTCAGAATGCCAGGTCTTTTTCCAAACAACGGAAGGATGTTCATCCTTCTTCAAGAAATCAACAAAGCGCACGAAACTCCTGGATGAGGTCGTGAAACGACGGATACCAAGAGCTGCACCGCCACGGTGGTCTTCGCACTCGTGCCTCGTTCAGACAATTAGCCACCACTCCTCGGATGTGCGGACCGTGTTTCAGTCGATGATCGATAATCCTACTGACTGGGATAATGAAACCCTAATGATGGCTACAGGCAACATGCTTTCTCCTTGACACCTATGAGGACATGTTCAATGTCACTGATGACCTGTTTAATGTGCTGCATAAAAAAAGGGGGGTGGACATTGGTTATTGTTGTTCTAGAATACACGACACGATGACAGCTTTGGAAAACAAATGGCAGGGCTTTGATGCGCACTATACGCAATTTGACCAGGAATGCAGCCAGCTCAACCTCACGGAGGGGCGAGCAAAACCCAACCAATCCATCAAAGACGAGAGAAAAACACTTTTTCACAGAATTTTGAACGACACGCTCGCACAAATGAAGGCTAGATTTAGCAACTTCGACAGTTTGAATTTCGTCGGCCTTATTGACAACAAGCAATTTAACCAAATGTCTAAAAAATGTTATAATGACAAATTTGAGAGCCTGGCGGTGTATGCTAAACACTTCAATTTCATCAGACTTAAGGCAGGCTTAGTTGGACTTCAGCAAATACAGGAGTTGAGAGAGAAAACACCTGGGGAGATGCTTGGATGGCTCGTTCAGCATGATTTGGTTGAAACCGTTCCCGAGGCAGCAAAGTTGCTAAAATTAGTCTTAACTATACCAGCAACGGTGTAGCACACTTGATAAGAATGACACTTACAAGGGCTAGTGTTTTTGTTGTTTTACTCCATCTGTCAAATAGACATTACAGAGGACACGTTTTCAGAGCATGGCTCACTATACGAAAGGCAACACTCATCTCTAAATTCACATTAGTCTAGCCTGCCGCTAGCAAAGCTAAACAGTATATAACGTTACGGAACATGGGGGGATCAAAATAGCAACACACATAGGCTTACCTTCATATTTACAATGTGGAGACACTAAACATAGTAAAGGGACAGACTAATCACACATACAGACAATGTCAAAGCCAAGCTACAGAACAATGGGTTCAGACCGCGGGAGCTATGGCTATGCTAACATTAGCAACTCGCTAGCAATCTAGCTAACGTTAGCCAGTGATATGACGTTATCAAAATAAATATGAAAGTCCCTTCGTGGGTATTTCTAATAGGCATCCATATCCCACCTACACATCATATTTAATCACCATTCCATATGTCTAACTAGTCTGCTTACCTGTCAAATAGACATTACAGAGGACACGTTTTCAGAGCATGGCTCACTATACGAAAGGCAACACTCATCTGACGATTCTACCCGAATGCCCCAGAGTGCACCGCGAGAGCCGGCACTACGTCACACAGGCTAGAAGCAATTAACCTGCAGTGCCCTCCTGTGGCGAGAACCGGCTATCACAACAACATAGCAGACAATTCTCCTCTTTACTAGCAGTGAGTGGTCAATGAAGGTAAGTATATGAAATAGAAGGTAAGTATATAAAATAGAAGGTAAGTATATAAAATAGAAGGTAAGTATATAAAATAAAAAATAGATGGGGGGCTACTAAATCCCAAGTACCCCACAACGGTATATGTTGAGCTAATTTTCAACGATGAAGAGAGTGAATACCCTCAGTCGAAATCGCACCGGACAAGGACGCCTTTCATCGCTGGCCCTGATTTCAGTTGAGAAGGAGAGACTTTCCAAATCCAAACTCCAGCAAGCGGGAGACTTTTACAGTGAAGTCACGGAGGTGTTCATTCGCAAGGAGAGACGCATGGATTTCGTGTTCAAGCAAAGTAAGATAACAAATTCTATAACTTTATGTTACGGCTGCTGGTAGCCCGATAAGCTGATGGCGATCTGATTTAACTGCTGTGCTGCACTGGATACTTTATTGATTTAAGACTGCCACTTCTAATTTACATTTGAATGTATGCTTTGTGCTATGAAGTGTGGATCTGAGGTGACTGCTGTGCTGCACTGGTTATACTTTATTTAAGACCGCCTTCTTTACCTTTTGAATGTAGGCCTATGCGTTGTGCATTGATGTTGAGAACGTTGTATTTGGAGAGAGATTAGTTGGGCCAGCGCAGATTGTCTATCAACGGCTCTGAGTTAGGCTAATTGTTGCTGTCCATCCCGGTGGTTCTGCATCAATCGATGAGCGAAGGGCGACTTGTATGGCCCTTGATTTGAAACATCATATCGCGTCTGGCAATTTTTATTCTAATTTTTTTGGTAATTTGATCATAAAGTAACACGCCGCTTCCTGTTTATTAGCGGGTTCTAGGGCATCAATTTACCTGAATAGCATTTCCTTGACACTGGACTCATCCATAAAACGTGTGCTTGGCACAATATGTAACAAAGTGTATTCAAATATTTTATGCTTATCAAATCTCAAAGCTCACGGCACGTGCCTGCCGTGTTACCCCCGGCTTGGTCGGGCGTCCCTACGGACACAATTGGCCGTGTCTGCGGATGGGAAGCCGGATGTGGGTATGTGTCCTGGTCGCCGCACTAGCGCGTCCTCTGGTCGGTCAGGGCGCCTGTTGGGGGTGGGGCTGGGGGGAATAGCGTGATCCTCCCACGCGCTACGTCCCCCTGGCGAAACTCCTCACTGTCAGGTGAAAAGAAGCGGCTCGCGATGCCCCATGTATCGGAGGAGGCATATCGTAGTCTGCAGCCCTCCCTGGATTGGCAGAGGGGGTGGGGCATGGACCGGGATGGCTCGGAAGAGTGGGGTAATTGGCCGGATACAATTGGGGAGAAAAGGGGGGGGGGTGAATCTTCACTCTTCCATCCGAAAACCGAAAAATTACATAAATTGAAGTGGAGTGGGAGTGCAGGAATGAGAAGACGGGGAGACACAAAACGACACCGATACAGCACAATCTGTCCTGGCAACCAGCTAACCGCCACGCTGCTGCAAACATGGCTCCACCCCGGAAACTCTAAGCAGTGCCTACGTCTCAACGTCTGCCTTAAAGGAGCAGCAGCCCCTGGTGAATCTAGCCTCAATTGTGTATCAACACAATGGATTAGTTTAATCGACAACAAACATGCCTTCTCGTTGTATCATGCCTAGATGCGAAAACTACAGAAAGAAGATAGAGGAGTAAGTAAGCTGAGCTGTCACCGATTACCAATTGATGTTTAACGGTGCAAGGAATGGCTCGGAGAGAATAAAAAAAAAACCAAATATGACGAAAACGTACCAACATCAGCACTGGTAAACCTCAGGATATACTATATTTTAAAGCAGATGACTAAAACAGCGACAGATATTTCAACTGTGCAATACGTTGGTGTATATTAATACTGCATTAGTACTGCATTCATATTCTGCACACATTTCTTCTATATATAATGCACATATTTTTACAATTTTCTTATAATTTCACATATGCTTATACATATTTTCTCTTTTAGAATGTGAGCAACTGTAAATTGACCCAATGTCCCCTCAAGATCAGTAAAGTGTTTCTGATTCTGATTATGTTGATAGTTTTTGCTTAGCCATGCAAAACCTGGAATAGTCACTGAGTTTGAAACAGGTGTTCTTAAAAATGTACTTTCAGGCAGTCATGCCAGGCTGCAGACAGATCTCGTTACCTTTGAATCTTGGCCATGGCGAGAACAGTGGCATTTACTGAAACTTTGTTTTTCAAAACTATAATAACATTTTGTATTATGCACTTCTATTTCATCCTTTATTTTTTTTCTACTAAATGCCTAGATTTTTAAAAAAAGTACATAGCAGGTTCTGTTCAATTGTGTTGTTTCCATAACAGGGTGAAATAGGTTTTTCAAGCACTAACATCTCATTTGGAAAAGCCATCCCAAAGGCAAACGCTTTCCCATTCTGCCACAAATGATTTGTTTTTAGCTATATATCATCTGCTCCCCAAAGAGATGAAGAAAGTAGACAAGAGTACAAGGAGGTGCAGCGTAAAGCGAAGAGAGAGGTGGCAAAGGAAAAGGTGTATGGTGAGCTGTATGAGAGTTTAGACACTAAGGAAGGAGAAAAGGACTTGTACCGACTGGCTACACAGAGGGATCGAGCTGGGAAAGATGTGCAGCAGATTAGGGCAATCAAGGATAGATATGGAAATGTGCTGACACGCGAGGAGAGTGTGTTGAGAAGGTGGAAGGAGTACTTTGAAGGACTGATGAATGAAGAAAGTGAGAGAGAGAAGGTTGGATGATATGGGAATAGTGAATTAGGAAGTGTGGTGGATTAGCAAGGAGGAAATGAGGGCAGCTATGAAGAGGATGAAGAGTGGAAAGGTGGTTGGTCCAGATGACAAACCTCTTGAGGCATGGTAGTGTTTAGGAGAAATAGCAGTGGATTGCTTAACACAATCTTGGAAAGTGAGAGGATGCCTGAGGAGTAGAGAAGGAGTATACTGGTACCGATTTTCAAGAATAAGGGTGATGTGCAGAACTGTAGCAACTACAGAGGTATAAAGTTGATCAGCCACAGCATGAAGATATGGGAAAGAGTAATAGAAGCTAGGGTTAATACTCCTGCCTGTGCCCCTGACTAAGGCAATGGAAAGAAGAACTGGAGTTGCTCCCTGGGCACTGCAGCTGCCCACTGCTCATGTACAATGGATGGATTAAATTCAAAAGATAATTCGATGTAAGAATACAATTCATTGTAAGAATAAAATGACAAAATAAACTGGCTTTCTTTATTTTCTTTCTATGAGGTTGAAGTGTGTGTTTTAATGACAGACATGAAGCGGAGAGACCGCCGGTGAGCGCTATTTGAAGGTCCCAAAGTCAGCTCATTGGTGAGGTCATGTCAAGATTGTTACCCTAGATTTGCAAAACTCTTGCACATTTTCACACATGCACACTTGATTCAGCACAGAAGCGCTTGACAAGTCGCAGCCACTGCCGGATTTAGATGAAGGGAGGCCCTAGGCTATTCCACTTGTGAGGCCACTCCCAATCCCCCACCCTCATGACCAGAGGACGATGGAAGAGTGCTGTAAACAAAACTGAGTAAAGCCGAGGATGATGACTGCTGTTTAAAATTCCGCAATACACAATTCCTGAGGAATTGTGTTTTTAAATACCGTAGTGATTGAAAAAAATGCATAAATGTTAAAATTAACACCGTGAAAAATGGTTGCAATAACCGAACTTTGTAAAGATTTTGTGGAATAAACATAATTTTTTAGGAAAATTAAATTGTAAAGTTTACTGTTATATTCTTGAAAAAACAAAAAAACAAAACAAAAAAACAAACCCTTGAGCTTAAAAGTGTATTGCCTGAGAAATTTTAATAAGATGATCATGACTACCTGACAGTGTCAATGTGACATTTAGATCCTAATTTTAAAAAAAACTACAATCATTAAATACACTAAGACTAAAAAAGTTTTTTTCTAGCCTTCCTCAAAGCAAAATCATCCAAAAGTTCATCAAAATGTGTTCGTCTAAGTTTGTCACTTTCAATGCACAGAATGCTCAGTGCGGACAACCTCTCTTGAGACATTGTGGCCCTTAATTCATTTTTAATTCTTTTGAGTCTTGAAAAAGACCTCTCTCCTGAGCAGATAGTGACCATTAAGCTAAGAAATAGCCACAATATTGCTTCCACATTAGGGAAGGCCATCTGATTTTTTTCCTTGGATATAAAAGGTCTGTATGAGAAAGAGAGTGCTCTTCTGTAGGCCTATGGCTTTGTCTCATGTAAAACTGAAAGTGCAAAAGTTCATCGGTAAGTTTCAGGTCAACGTCCTCTGGGTATGCTCCCATCAATAGTTCAACACCTTGCTGAATTTCTTGCTTAGATGCTGTCAGGTTAGCAAGGAAGGAAAACATTTGTGCAACATCACTGTACACAGTAGCAGTTCTTCTTAAATTGGCTTCAAGTGCATCTAGTATGTGAATAAAGGATTTTATCCTAAACGTATCTCTTGAAGAGAGTTAATCTAAGGCATCAGGACCAGATGCACTTCTGTCATTTTCTTGCCGTTTCCTTACTCTTTGTCTCCTTGTGATAGTTCTGTAGTTAACATTTGGCAAGGTGGCTTTTGCTTGTTGCTCAAGCTCATCAAGATCTTCTCTAATTCTGCTTAAAAAATCCTGAAGTGAACTGTACAAACTTGAACAAGTACTCAATAACAGTTAACAATAACTGATCTCTGAATGGCTTTGCTGACCTTGTGAAAATTACCTAGCACACGGATCCAAAAATGCAGCATAAACACAAATTTCAGTTCTTCCATTTTCTGCAAAAGATTGTTAGCTTGAAGCCTGGTCTCACCCTTCCCATTAACATCAGAGTACAAATGACTGAGGGCATCTGTGATAGCACTGTAACTATCCAAAATAGCTTCTGTGGCTCTTGCATGTGCCTCCCACCTTGAGTCTGACAAATATTTAGGTACTTTTGACTGGGGTTGCAAAAATTATTTTAGAATTGCCCATCTCTTTGTGGAGGATGAAAAGAATATATAAATTTCATTGATAATGCCAAAACAGTTCATTGCATCAAGGCAGCAATCAACAGCCGGATGGCCCACCAAATTTAAAGAGTGACCAGCGCATGGAATAAATATTGTAAATTCGTTTTTTTTTTTTTTTGCTGCATACCATTGTACCTACCAGCCATGTTGGCCGCATTGTCATAAGACTGCCCTCGTCATTTTTAAAAGTCAATTTCAAGCTCACTAGCAAGATAGTTAAACACTAAGTCAGCCATGCTTTCTCCTGTGTGGTCTTTTAGCTCAAGGAAAGTTAAAAATCTCTCACTCGGTAAACTGTCTTCACGTGATACATATCTGATCATTAAAGTCAACTGATCAGTATGTGAAATGTCAGGTGTGGAATCTACTGACAAGCTGAAATATCCAGCCTTTTTCATGTCAGCAAGAATTGCATCCTTAACTTTTTTTGCCATAAGTCGAATCATTTCTTCACCTAGTTTTTGACAAACAAGAGGGATTTCCTGATCTGTAATTTCCATAACGATTGATATGAGCCAGTAAAAATGGATCAAATTTTGCTACTATTTCTAAAAGACCAAAATAATTGCTGTTATTTGGAGATCCAAATTGTTCATTGTCTCCTTTGAATGGTAAGCCTCGTTCTGCTAGAGTGCATATGACAGCGATAATTCTCTCCATGACATGCCGCCAGTACTGCTGTTCTGCTTTTATTTGCTCCTTTAGCTTTGACGTTAACGTCTGTCTTCTCTTCCGTGTTAGGTAGGCCAACATGGCATTCCTGTGCTTCTCTGAGTTTTCATGAGTTTGGAAAAGATAGGAGTTTTGCCAATCATCAAACCCTTCAGAAGCTAAAGCTGTAGCAGAAGATGCAAGGTTTGGAAAGAGTTTACAAACAAAGCAATAAATCCGGCCTTTTGAGGGGGAATACACAAGCCACTCTTGGCTATATGTTTCCCCACTGACTTTTGTTGAATAAAAAAGCTTTTGTGCAAAACCTGGACTGTTTTTTGTACATTCGCTTGGAATTTGAAAATGGTCCACAACGATGCTGAACTTGAGAGGGGCCCCTCTCTACCCAGTAGGGTACTTCCTCATGTGATAATTCTGTCCACAAACCAACATCTGGTACAGTAGATCTATACTGCTCAAAAAAATAAAGGGAACACCTAAAAACACAATATAGACCTCGATGAATGAAATATTTTGTCTGAAAATCTTTATTTATTAGACAGAGGAATGTGTTTAGAGCAAAATAACCTAAGAATGATCAATGGAAATCAAAATCATTAGCGCATTAAGGTCTGGATTCAGAATCATACTCAAAATCAAAGTGGAAAATGAGAACATAGGCTGATCCAACTTCTGTGGAAATTCTTCAAGACGATTCAAAATGAGGCTCAGTAGTGTGTGTGGCCTCCACGTGCCTGTATGCACTCCCTACAACGTCTCGGCATGCTCCTGATGAGACGACGGATGGTCTCCTGAGGGATCTCCTCCCAGACCTGGATCGGTCAACTCCTGGACAGTCTGTGGTGCGACATCGCGTTGGCGGATGGTACGAGACATGATGTCCCAGAGGTGCTCGATTGGATTCTGGTCTGGGGAACGTGCAGGCCAGTCCATAGCATCAATGCCCTCAACATACAGGAAGTGCTGACATACTCTGGCCACATGAGGATGAGCATAGTCATGCATGAGCAGGAACCCAGGGCCCACTGCACCAGCATATGGTCTGACAATGGGTCTGAGGATCTCATCCCGGTACCTAATGGCAGTCATGGTACCTCTGGCTAGCACGTAGAGGTCTGTGCGGCCCTCCAAGGATATGCCTCCCCAGACCATCACTGACCCACCGCCAAACTGGTCATGCTGGAGGATGTTGCAGGCAGCAGAACGTTCTCCACAGCGTCTCCAGACTCTCTCACGTCTGTCACATGTGTTCAGTGTGAACCTGCTCTCATCTGTGAAGAGCACAGGGCGCCAATGGCGAATCTGCCAACCAAGATGTTCTCTGGCAAAGGTCAATCGGGCTGCACGGTGTTGGGCTGTGAGCACAGGCCCCAATTGTGGACGTCGGGCCCTCATACCATCCTCATGCATTCTGTTTCTCACTGTTTGAGCAGAAACCTGCACATTAGTGGCCTGTTGAAGGTCGTTTTGTAGGGCTCCGGCAGTGCTCCTCCTGTTCCTCCTTGCACAAAGGACCAGATAGCGGTCCTGCTGCGGAGTTGTTGTCCTCCTGCGGCCCCCTCCACTTCTCCTGGTGTACTGGCCTGTCTCCTGGTACCTCCTCCATGCTCTGGACACTGTGCTGGGAGACACATCAAATCTTCTTGCCACAGCACGCATTGATGTGCCATCCTGGATGAGCTGCATTACCTGAGCAACTTCTGTAGGTTGCAGATACCGCCTCATGCCACCTCTAGTGGTGAGGGCACTAGCAAAATGAAAAACTAACCAAAGATCGGCCAGAAAAGATGAGGACAGGCAAATGGTCTGTGGCCACCACCTGCAAATCCATTCCTTTTATAGGGGTTGTCTTGCAAATTGTCTAATTTCAACCTGGTGGAAATTAGACAATTTACCAACAGGTGAAATTGATTCACAAATCAGTGTTGCTTCTTAACTGGACAGGTTGATATCTCAAAAGTGTGATTGACTTGGAGCTACATTGCATTGCTTATGTGTTCCCTTTATTTTTTTGAGCAGTGTACATACGTTTGGCATCATCTGTACTGTGTCTGGAACACCTTGGACTTGGCCTATCTTACCAGCTGTGAGCTGAAAATTCAGACTATCCACATTATTGTTGTGGCTCTTTAGACTCTCCCTGTCCAGTAAGTGACTCTTGAATTAGTTTTATATTTTCATTTTGAGCCAGCATCATGGCTGCTTCCTCATAATCAGCTTGCTGTTCTGCGTCCTGCTTCGCTGTTTCTGTTTTTGGGAGGTTTTCTTATGGTTGAATGTTAGTAGTTGGCTGGATAGCTCCACCACACTGATTTCCTTGTGTTAATATCAATGTATCTGCTTCACCGCTGGCACTTGTTGCTTCTGTCAGTGGCTGATGCAAGAAAGCAGCGTTTGGTCTTAACTTCTTTACCATATTGTTTTCAAGTCTCTTTCTCTTGCACTTTCTTGCACCACTTTCAAATATTTTATTCATGCTCAGATTAGAATCTGAAAATAAAAAGTAAAATTAATCTTCAACAGTTATTAGAAAGCAAAACATGAAGGGGTGCTCTCACAAAATGGGGTCCACTTCAGTGAAGAAGAAAAAAAAACTTTTTCTGTATAATATTTGGACAACTTTTCTTAAAGAATTGTTCCTTATTGACAATTATATTGCAAAATCTGAATCAAATCTGCATCCAGAAACCGTTTACAAAACCAGTATGTTTTTTCCTATCATTAACAAAGACGCTATAAATCAGCATTTATTTTATTAATAACCTGACTGATGAAAACGGCAATGTCCTCTGCAGATACTTGCACAGCTGTGTTTTCAACTTATCTATCTCACTGCTTTCCTGGAAGCACAAAATCAATGCCAGTGTCGCGTTATTGGCTTAAGACAGTATTATTCTGAAATGGAATGCAAGGAAGGTTACTGAAGGGTTGTTTAGAGAATACAGTGCATTATGAAAGCATGTGTAAGAAAGGTCTATGACAATGTCAAAAATATTATATAAATTGCCGGAGGCCCCCTAGATTTTGAGGCCCTAAGCTTCAGCCTGCCGAGCCTATAGGTAAATCCAGCACTGGCGGTAGCTTAACGTTAGGGTTTGGTTGAGGTTGAGGTTAGATTAAGGTCAGGTTAACCTAACGTCCCACGAGAGTTTTGCAAATCTACTGTTACCATCTAAACATGACCGTTTGGTGAGACATTGGTTTATTTGTTTAAGGGACGGTACCAGTATAGCTAAATCGTGTTTCTAAACTGGACAGATTTAGATTCAGCACGAGCTCTACACAATGCCCGGTGGATATTATAAGGTCACTATACAGCTAGACATGCTAACCAGTTTAAATGTTCCTACTGGTAACTGACCATGGTCGGGTTAATGCAAGTTCCATGTGTTATAATGACAGACATGAAGCAGACACCATATGGACCCCTTCAGTGAGGACCATTTGAAGGCGATGAAGTCAGATCTTTGGTCAAAAGCTTGATTTATTTGTGTGACTGAGTGACAGTGCAATTATTTATTTATGTATCACTGCAAACAGTGTGCCCATGAGAGTAATACTATAATAGGTTCTATTCATCATATGAAGCTACACAGTAATACACCAAACTGCTCATTTACTTGAGTTGTACCTTACTGTACGTGCGCATTCAGAAAATTTGCAGCCTTCAAGTCACATGTACAAGAGTTAGTCTCCTGTGAGACTTATAATAGTTACATATGCGGTACAAGTCTCACAGGAGTGCTAGAGTTGAACAGATTGGGACAACACTAATTTGTCAGATTGATGTTTGTCAGATTACATTTGCAAATCTGAAGGGGGTTCCTTAATCACTTGAAAAGCCAGGAGGGCAGGAAAATAACATGTCCTTTTAGGGGTGGTGGGAAAACATTTAGTCAAATATCTTTATTTTCATCTCATTATTTCAAGAATACACAAAAACAGTTCTGCTGAACATATGTGAAGTAGTGTTTGAACACCCATCCCACAAAGCACAGTTTAAAAACCCACCCCAAACTGTGAGTCAGCACTCCACCTCTCTAGTTGAGAATTATGAACAGCCTGAGACAGGTGAATTCTATGATAGTGCGGATGAAGTCCTCTTTCTGAAGAACTTATACATGATTTATTTGAAGGTTCAGGCTAAGCTACTTTCACCTGCATCAGTAATTCAGACTATCATTGAAGGTGTCCAAGAAATTCATGATCTTGCAAAGTCATATGTATTTTCTAAACTGAAAGAGAAATTGTCTGTAGTTGGGGTGCCTAACATGACTATTACATATGTAATTGAGGAGCTCATAAAGGATGATATGTTAAGAAAGGGCAACTGCATTTTACATACAGATCAGTGTCCCAAGTCTGTTTTTAAAAACAGCTTCAATTACGTTGAACCACTGCCCTTGTTTCTCTTTAAAAAGAATGCTTTGCAAAATATGTGCAAATAAAGGAAACTCTTCTCTTTTTGAATCAGAAGCTTTCAAAAACCAGTATGATAAGGCCCTTTCTTGCCTCTCCACTTGTGATGTGTTTGAGGATATATGGGATGGACAAAACACTGCTCATAATGTATTATTTAAAACTGGAACCGCATTGTTAGCCTTGATCCTTTATCAAGATGCTTTTGGTTGTCAATCTGCTGCGATCAGACTGAAAAAAAAAAGGTACTGGCAATGTATCTGACACTTGGTGACATTTTGCGCCATCCGGTTGTTTCCCAGCGGAGGCATTGCTTGTAAGTTGATGATTATGAATATTAAGTTTATCTAAGGATATTAGTGAATAATTGTATGATATTAAAAACATGTTTATTTTGATGGTATGCAATTTTATGCAAATGATGGATGACTTTCTGTATACAGCTAGTGTTACACTTCTCTGGCTTGAGAACATGTATACAGATAAGTATTCCTGTTAAACAGGATAAAAATAAATAATTAGGCCATGCAGTGTTTCCTGGTTCAGCGTTCCTCAGCACTGTAAGGAAATCGCAAAGGTCAGGTCCGTCAGTCCTTGGGGGGGGGGGGGGGACAAAAGCACCACACTGCTACCTCCTGGCGAGGCTGAAACCTTACCAGTCCCTGTATTACAGCAAAGGGAGTATTATTGCCATAATGGCTCACAGTGGAATAAGAAGCATATTATTAATATAATAATGATATAACCAAAGAAAATAAATAAACAACATACATTACATGTGACCACACATTGTGGGCATGTTTAACAATAGTGTTTTGGTTATTTTAGCATGGAAATTAATGGGCAGCAGCAAACAATGTATATTTGTTTATTTTAGAAAGGTAGATACTATGTGGATATTGTGTAATTCAAGTCAAATTGTAATTGTTTGTGTTTTGTTATTACTTTTCAGTTTCTCTCCTGAGTTTAATTGAATGGCTGTTGAGTGTGGATTAAAGGTCAGAGCTAGAACGCTACATCCTGACTCCCGTGTAATTTTATATGGAGTTTGGCTGGCTGTCTAGCTGAAGTTGCGATACCTCAGCGAGGGCAGTACACAAATTTTGTCCATTTCCAACTGTTACGACCCTCGGTCTGGAGAGGGTGCAATTATTAGTATACTGAGTAACAGTGAGGTGAGGGTGCAACACAGTGAGCCATAAACGTATAAATATATTTATTGACGATGACAGGACAAGGGAACCGAACGGTTGCCAAAACAATAAACTATTAACAAAAGTAACCCACCCTTGACAGTGCTGAAAAGCACCAAACCTAAAGACAAAAAGTGACAACCGTTGCTAACCTAGTGTGTCTAACAGAGATAAGCTACGTGATGGGGTGTTTGCCCATGGGCATCTTACCTTGATCCCCTTGCCCAAAAGAGCTAAACAACAGAACATAACTCAAAACGCAAACTAAACCAAAAACGGGCCAGACATTACAAACACAAAGTAGCTATAACACACAAACTAAACTAGCTGGCCGGTGAACTGAAGACATGTGGGGGTTTAAATGGGAGAATGCACAGCTGATGAAAATTTGATGATTCGTTGACCGTGTGGAGTTAGAAAACAACGAGACAGGAGACGTGAGAGTAGATGTAGTCGAGGTAGTTTACTAGCTCCAACTTTGCATGTCATACATTCGACAACGACACTGAACTGTGAACCGGAAGCGGAAGTGCATTATCTGACCCCTCGCCTCTTCCCTTAAAGGTACACTGTCCTCTTAGGTGAATGTCTCTAGTTATAAAGATGTGGGTCACCACACAGGCCCCCCCAGAATTCACCTACACAAAACAATGCAAAACAGCAAAAGCGCAAGTCATGAACATAAAAATAGACTCTACAACAGAACAGTCAATGACATAGTGCAAAGTCACGGGGAAAACAAATGACGAGTCGGGGGGCGGACCCTGCGGCCATAACGGCTGCGCTTCACAGGAGGGGAAACAGATGGGGCCGAAACCCGGGCCATAGGCGGGGCCGAAGCAGGTGCCGGGGCCGACCTAGGAGGGTGTCCCCGCCGCGGGGGTAGGGCCAATTGCATTGGCCAAGTGAGCGGGCTTGAGACGGTCTATAGCGACCCGCTCCGGCCTGCCCCCCATGTCCACCACAAAGTTCTTATCCCCCGCCTCCAGGACGCGGAAGGGCCCGTCATATGGGGGCTGCAGCGGGGACCGATGGCTGTCGTGCCTAATGAAGACGTACCTCGCCGATGGCAGATCCTTGGGGACGTAGGACCGGGGGAGGCAGTGTTGAGACATGGGAACGGGAGCGAAGGCACCGGCAGCGCTCCGGGACGCACTGAGGTGAGAGGCGGCCGACCAGGGAGCCGTAGCATCCGGAAGAAACTCCCCCGGAACTCGCAGGGGCTGGCCATACACCAGCTCAGCGGAGGAGGTCTGGAGGTCTTCCTTCGGGGCCGAACGCAGGCCGAGCATGACCCATGGGAGCCGGTCCATCCAGTCGCAGCCAGTGAGGCTTGCCCGCAGAGCGGCTTTCATGTCCCGATGGAACCGCTCACAAAGTCCGTTGCTCTGCGGGTTGTACGCCGTAGTGCGGTGGATCTTCATCCCCAGGTGCTCAGCGACCGCCGTCCAGAGCTCCGAGGTAAACTGGGAGCCCTGGTCGCTCGTGATGTCACCCGGCATGCCGAAACGGGCCACCCAGCAGCCGATGAACGCCCGTGCTACCTCTGCTGCCGTCGTGGAGGACAAGGGAATAGCTTCTGGCCACCTGGTGGCCCTGTCCACAATAGTGAGGAGGAACGTATAACCACGGGAGGGGGGCAGGGGTCCCACCAGGTCAACATTGACGTGGTCAAACCGCCTCTCTGGAACCACAAACGGCGCCAAAGGGGCCTTGGTATGGCGGTGCACCTTGGCGCGTTGGCACGCCACACACGAGCCGGCCCAGGCTCTAACATCCTTACGGAGCCCAGGCCAAACAAACTTGACGCTCACCAGCTTGGTCGAGGCCTTCACTCCCGGGTGGGAAAGGCCGTGGACGGTGTCGAAAACTCGGCGCCGCCAGGAAGTAGGCACCAGGGGGCGCGGTTGACCGGTGGAGATGTCACAGAGGAGGGTGGTGTTGGCCGCGTCGAACGTCACGTCCTCCAGCCGTAGCGCCGTAGGGGTCGACCGGTAGTCTTGAACGGTCGCGTCCTTGGCTTGGTCCGCTGCCATAGCGGCGTAGTCGAGTCCCAAGTGAACGGCGTTAACAACCGCCCGTGAAAGGCAGTCGGCGACGAAGTTATCCTTGCCCGACACGTGTTGTATGTCCGTGGTAAACTCGGAAACCGCCGCGAGATGGCGCTGCTGACGCCCAGACCACGGTTCTGAGGTTGTGGCCATACAGAACGTCAGCGGTTTGTGGTCCACGAAAGCGGTGAACTGTCGGCCCTCCAATAGGAACCTAAAGTGTCTGGTTGCGAGGAAGAGACCCAGTAGTTCCCTATCAAAGGTGCTGTATTTGCGCTCGCTCTCACGGAGTTGTTTACTGAAGAACGCCAACGGCTGCCAGCCCCCCCCCCCACCCACTGCTCACACACGGCCCCCACGGCGTAGTCGGAGGCATCCGTTGTAAGGGCTATGGGGGCGGCAGGCGACGGGTGAGCTAGCAGCGCAGCGTTGGCCAGCGCGGTCTTGGCGGCCACAAAAGCCTCGTCCATCCCCGAAGACCAGTCCAGCTCGTCCTTAGACTTCTTACCCCGCAGGGCCTCATACAGGGGACGCATGATGTGGGCGGCACGGGGCAGGAAACGGTTATAAAAGTTCACCATGCCCAGGAATTCCTGCAGCGACTGTACAGTGCGGGGGCGGGGGAACATGGTGACAGCCTCAACCCTGGCAGGGAGGGGAACGGCCCCCTGTGGAGTGATGTGGTGCCCGAGGAAGGTGATGGACGACTCCCCGAACTGACATTTAGCTGGGTTGATGATGAAGCCGTGTTCGCTGAGCCTGTCAAACAACTGTCTGAGGTGCGTCATGTGTTCCTCCGCCGATGCGCTGGCCACGAGGATGTCGTCTAAGTACACAAACAAAAATGGCATGTCGCGGAGCACAGAATCCATAAGGCGCTGAAACGTCTGCGCCGCCCCTTTAAGGCCGAAAGGCATACGTAAAAACTCAAAGAGCCCAAAGGGTGTGATGACAGCCGTTTTTGGGACATCCAGTGGGTGGACCGGCACTTGGTGATACCCCCGCACTAAGTCGATTTTGGAATAGATGGCAGCGCCCGCCAGGTGGGTAGAGAAATTTTGTATGTGCGGTATGGGGTACCGGTCGGGGGTCGTGGCATTGTTTAGGCGACGGTAGTCCCCGCACGGGCGCCAACCCCCGTTGGCCTTAGTAACCATGTGAAGAGGGGAAGCCCACGGGCTGTCAGAACGGCGGACAATGCCGAGGCGCTCCATAGTCGAAAACTCCTCCCTGGCTATTGCGAGCTTGGCCGAGTCGAGGCGTCGGGCCCGGGCGTAAACTGGGGGGCCCACTGTGGTGATATGATGTTCCACGCCGTGCTTGGCCACCGCCGAGGAGAAGGTGGGTGTGGTGAGCTCGGGGAAATTTGCGAGCAGGTGTTGGTATGGATCCCCGGTGGAGAGTGTGTTAGCGAGGCACAGCGCTCCAGCGCCCCCAAGCGTGCAGGGGTATGACGCAAAAGAGACGGCATCAATCACGCGACAGTTTTTAACATCCACCAGCAGGTTGAAAGCACAGAGGAAATCCGCACCTAGGAGCGGGGTGGATACAGCAGCCATCACAAAGTCCCAGCCGAAACGTCGGCCGCCAAAACACACGTCCACATGTCTGATACCGTACGTCCGAATGGACGTGCCGTTGGCGGCGTCCATCTGGGGGCCGTGACTGTCGGTCATCGTGTCCACAGCTTGTGCTGGTAGTATGCTGCGTTGAGCGCCAGAGTCAACCAGCAGCCGCCGGCCCGACAAGGAGTCTCTGATGAACAACAGCTTGCAGTCACGGCCGGCGCCCATAGCCGTTAACGAGCGCCGGCCTTGGCGTTTCCCTGAACCCTGTAATTGCAGGGTTTGCGACACCGTTTTGCTTTTGCCCCAAACCTGGCATGGTAATAACAGAGCCCATCGTCAGGTTGGCGGCGGGCTGTCACCGCAGCCGCGGTGTCCATATAGTCGTACACAGGTGGTGGTGGGGCGGTCTGGTGGGGTAGCAGGGCATGCACAAACTGTTGCCGGTTGGCCAGGAAAACCCTGTCTGCTTCAGCAGCCAGAGAACGGTAGTCCTTGGAGGCGGCGAGAGGAGAACTGGCCAGTGCTGTGCGTACAGGTGCGGGGAGCTGCCTCAGAAAAATGTGTGTGAAAAGAAAGGCCGGATCAGCCGATCCCAGCACAGACAGCATTTTTTCCATTAACTCAGACGGTTTGCCGTCGCCGAGGCCATTCGGGGACAGTAAACGGTCTGCCTTCTCCAGCTCCGACAGTTCAAATAGTTTCAGGAGGAATGTCTTTATAGCATCGTACTTGCCAGCAGCTGGCGGAGCTTCCAACAGTGTCATTGCTCGCGCCGTTGTCGATGCGTCTAACGCCGCCACTACGTGGAAGTACTGCGTTGCATCCTGCGTTATCCCTCTCAGCTGGAACTGGGCTTCCACATGTTGAAACCACGGCCGTGGATTATGCTGCCAAAAGTCGGGTAGCTTCACAGTAGCGGTGTAAATGCTAGCGTTAGCAATAGCCATGTTGTTAGCACCGGCGTCGTCGTTGTCAGACATACTCGTATTAGTAGTTCGATCACGTCGGGGTCACCAATGTGGAGTTAGAAAACAACGAGACAGGAGACGTGAGAGTAGACGTAGTCGAGGTAGTTTACTAGCTCCAACTTTGCATGTCATACATTCGACAACGACACTGAACTGTGAACCGGAAGCCGAAGTGCATTATCTGACCCCTCGCCTCTTCCCTTAAATGTACACTGTCCTCTTAGGTGAATGTCTCTAGTTATATAGATGTGGGTCACCACAACCGGTTGATTAGGTGATGAGGAGCACCTGGCGGATACCTGAATGTAGGGTCAGAGTGAGGGTTGGATGCAGGAGGCAACAAAAAACTATACGGACACACCCGTGGCCGTAACACCAACCCAAACCCCTTTAACAAGAACTGTGAGTAAAAAAATAAAATAAAAAAGTTAGCAGTTTTTCACCCAAATGCTTTGTTTATCCCATTGCAGAACTACAACCTCGTATTATAAAAGCAGCCAGTTTGCATTACGGAAGTAGTTCTGCAAGAAGATAAAAGCGCGGTTGGGTGAATAAGCTTACTACTCTGCACTGGAGCATGTAGGTGGCCTGTGCGGTGGTGTGATAGGTAAACAGTCTCCGGTGCGTAGTTATACTAGCATTCTTCACAAGCAAAACAGTTCCAATGTAATGAGTGGTCTAAGCAAAAATACACAGAATATGGTGTATTCTGTTGTGGATACTAAAAATATCAACTTGGCGTTTTTTTTCCCTTTGGGGGGAGAGCGGGGGAGTTGCCCGTTGGCCCTGTTCGACGCTATTTGTCCCCTCTAAGCTGGGGCTGCTTTAGAGATTCCCAAATAGAGAACCTGCTGTCTGAGGTTATGGTGATGCAACTATATCGCAACTGGTCATTAACTCATACAACCTTATGACAAAAAAAAAATCCAAACTATGCCTTTAACTGTTATGATCCTACATTTCCATTATATAAGTCCATTGCATTGCAGGGCCACTTCCTGTTTCAGATGCCTAACTGCCTTGACAGCACAACTAAAATGATAATGAAAAATAATATTTAGTCTAATTTTTTGTTTTTTTTTCTACATGTTTCATGTTGTGGTGGCAATGTTGGGCTTGGTTTGTCTTGCATACCCTGGTGGATTGCGCTCTCTCTCATATAGCAGCTGTGAGCACACAGTTTTTTCATGAAGTTTCTTTTCATGTGATTTCAGATGTTTCATTGGAACGAACCCAACCACTGGCACCAAGAAGACAAAGGTTTTAAGCCAAAGAAGTGGAAAGGTGTATGAGAAAAAATAACAGCACAGTCAACCCTTGTGTGTCTACTCTCCTCAGGTGATTAATGGACTTTCAGTGGCGTTGAATGTAAGTCTTTTGTATAAAATACAAAATATGAGGACTTTTTTCTGAAACATATTTGTTACGTATGGACATTCATGTTCCCCTACGTGTGCTTTTGTGAATAGAAATTGTTATTAAAGCTGGGGTAGGCAGCATTTTTTATGCCATCATTATGACATCATCCATAATAACTTGTCAGCATATTGTAATTGTTAAGTGATCTGAGAGAAAACAAGACTTCTGCACCTCCGCTTGGCTCTATATTCAGGCTTTAAAAGAGCTAGCCTGCGACGGAAGATTTTAGCCAATCATGGGTAATTTCAGAGACAGGGTGTTCCCTATTGGCTGGTCTACAAATACAGATGATGACGCTAGATCCAACGGGGTGTAGGCACGGAAGTAGCCGTGATTGGCTGTTGCGTCGGCCAATAGACAGCGCGGAACCTCGACGCGCACTGACTTGAGGCACGCGATGCGCACTGAACTATTTAGCTAGCTTGATTACAACTGACCTTAACATTGCCAAATCTTACTGTAACGATAGCTAACGTTAACGCTTGCTAACAATGGAAATTCAAAAAGAGTTTAAACCCTAACCACAACCAATTACGTGTACTTCCGTGCCTACACCCCGTTGGATCTAGCGTCAACCAACGCAGATGCGCGTGTATGTGATCAATTCGCGTCCGCCCTGTCCCGCCGGTTGCTTGTGGTTGTAACTCTAATCCTAAAAATCAACAAGACCAATTTTACATGGATAGATTATCAACTACCATACAAGTTTCATGAGTCTCGCTTTGACATTTCCGGGTTGTACACGAAGTGTGTGTGCGTGTGCGTGTGCGTGTATGTGTGTCTGGGGGTGACTTCTTCTTCTTCTTCTGGATAAATCGTGAATTGCAACCAGATGAAGCATTATCGCCACCTACTGTTTCATTAAAGAGTCCTACATTTATATCCTCTCCACCAGTCCAGTATCCCTGAGAAAGGTGTGTTCCCCGCGAAAATTGATTTCAGGTCCATGTGCACATTTCCTTTTTGTTCCAGCATGTCTTTCTCTTGCATATGTTCGGCGAATAAAAAAAATGCATGTTTCACTGTCTCTGGTTGATGGCAGACATCACAGTTCCCAGTTTGATGCTTCCCGATGAGTTGCAATGAAGAATGTAGTCTAGTATGCCCCAGTCTTAACCTGCTAATGATGTTCTGTTCTCTCCTGCTCTTCCCTCAGGTCCTTTGTACTCCTACTTCCTGTTGGGTCCGGTATAGATGTCATCCTTTTACATTGTTATCCCATAATTTCTGCCATTGTGCCTTGATTTTGTGTGTAATTAATGTTGTTTCCGCTTTACTGACAGTTCTACATGACTTGCTGTTAAACCGGTTTTGGCCAGTTGATCCGCTGTTTCATTTCCCCTAATAGCTCCATGAGCTGGTGTCCACAAAAACTGGACATCTATTCCCAACCTAGCACTCCTGTATAATAACTAATATTTCACACAGAATATCTTCTCGACAGTTTGAAGATATATTTCTTAAACTAATTAAGGCTGCAGTGGAGTCTGAACAAATTAAAACTCACAATGGTTGTGTTTCTTCTACCCACTAAAGCGCTAATGAGATAACCATAATTTCCACAGTATACACCGCTAAGTGATCACTTGCTCGCTTCGTCACTCTGACCTTTAACTCAGGAACATAAAATGCACAACAAGTTTTTCCATTCCCTGGATTTTTGGATCCATCAGTAAATATACGTATATATTGTCCATATATTTCACATATAACAGTGTTCACATAAGCCTGCACATCGACTGTATTTCTTTTTGAGTGTAAATGATCCAATATAGAGAAATCTACTACTGGTTGAGATAGTAACCCTGGTGGAACAGCTGATATTAAAACAGTTTAATTAATATTCCAGTCTTTGATTCCAAATTCCTTACATATACGTATCTGAGACACCAGCACAAAAACTCTTCTTTTTTTAAGTTTGTTACTTTCCCAGCTCATATCTAAAATCTGTTTTGTAGGGTGTGAATATTTATGTCCCTGCAGATTTGCCTAGTAATTAGCCATTAACTGTCCCCACCTTAAATAAAGAAGCATTTCTCCAACTTCTATCTAAAGAGCTGACACTGATGTAGACTTAACAGCCCCACAACATAACCTTAATGCTTGAGCCTGGATTCTGTCTAGCCCTCTTAACGAAGTACATGCAGCTGAACCGAACACAATACAACCATAATCTAGGACTGATCTAATTAAAGCTGTATAAATGTTCCTCAAAGCAACTGTATCATCCTACCACATAGTGCCTGTGAAGCACCTCATAACATTCAAAACTTTTTTTTTTTACAATTATCTTCTATTTTATCAGTGTGATTTTTTCCATGTGACCCTCTCATCCACCCATACTCCAAGTAATTTAAATGCTTTCATTTTCCCTAATTATTGGCCATAGAATTTTAAACTAACATCTTCTCCTATCCCTTTCCTTGTAAAAAATACAATTTCTGATTTTTCTACTGACAACTTAAACCCCCATGTCAGAGACCAGTTTTCAACTTCTATAATTGCCTCCTGAACTTTTCCCACAATATATTTTACATTCGTACCCCTTTTCCAAATTGCTCCATCGTCTGCAAAAAGTGAATTCTAATATCTGGACCTACCTGCCTATATATATATATACACTACCGTTCAAAAGTTTGGGATCACCCAAACAATTTCGTGTTTTCCATGAAAAGTCACACTTATTCACCACCATATGTTGTGAAATGAATAGAAAATAGAGTCAAGACATTGACAAGGTTAGAAATAATGATTTGTATTTGAAATAAGATTTTTTTACATCAAACTTTGCTTTCGTCAAAGAATCCTCCATTTGCAGCAATTACAGCATTGCAGACCTTTGGCATTCTAGCTGTTAATTTGTTGAGGTAATCTGGAGAAATTGCACCCCACGCTTCCAGAAGCAGCTCCCACAAGTTGGATTGGTTGGATGGGCACTTCTTTGAGCAGATTGAGTTTCTGGAGCATCACATTTGTGGGGTCAATTAAACGCTCAAAATGGCCAGAAAAAGAGAACTTTCATCTGAAACTCGACAGTCTATTCTTGTTCTTAGAAATGAAGGCTATTCCATGCGAGAAATTGCTAAGAAATTGAAGATTTCCTACACCGGTGTGTACTACTCCCTTCAGAGGACAGCACAAACAGGCTCTAACAGGTACTATTTAATGAAGATGCCAGTTGGGGACCTGTGAGGCGTCTGTTTCTCAAACTAGAGACTCTAATGTACTTATCTTCTTGCTCAGTTGTGCAACGCGGCCTCCCACTTCTTTTTCTACTCTGGTTAGAGCCTGTTTGTGCTGTCCTCTGAAGGGAGTAGTACACACCGGTGTAGGAAATCTTCAATTTCTTAGCAATTTCTCGCATGGAATAGCCTTCATTTCTAAGAACAAGAATAGACTGTCGAGTTTCAGATGAAAGTTCTCTTTTTCTGGCCATTTTGAGCGTTTAATTGACCCCACAAATGTGATGCTCCAGAAACTCAATCTGCTCAAAGAAGTGCCCATCCAACCAATCCAACTTGTGGGAGCTGCTTCTGGAAGCGTGGGGTGCAATTTCTCCAGATTACCTCAACAAATTAACAGCTAGAATGCCAAAGGTCTACAATGCTGTAATTGCTGCAAATGGAGGATTCTTTGACGAAAGCAAAGTTTGATGTAAAAAAAATCTTATTTCAAATACAAATCATTATTTCTAACCTTGTCAATGTCTTGACTCTATTTTCTATTCATTTCACAACATATGGTGGTGAATAAGTGTGACTTTTCATGGAAAACACAAAATTGTTTGGGTGATCCCAAACTTTTGAACGGTAGTGTATATATATAAAACTCATTGATAAATGTGGTTAGGCTTGGTGTTGACTGGTGAATTGCAATACAGTTTACTCACAATGACAGGGAATTCTTTATCTTAAATGTGTATACACCCTATGAATGCCAGCAGAATGAGGATGGATATTTAAAAAGGCTTGCATTCATCAATTCCTTCATTCAAGATAATACTTCTTCCAGTGTGTATGCCATTGGGGATCTGAATGCTGATATCTCAGACAGGATTTTTTTATTTGCTAATCACATGGTTTAGTTCTGTCAAGATAATAATCATATATTGTCAAGCAAAGTCTTGTTGCCTACAAATCCTTTTACATACATAAGTGAGGCCTGGCACACAACGTCATGGCTGGACCACTGTATTTGCACTGCTGATGCACATGCCTCGTTGGGGAGTATGGGTATTATGTATGCAGCAACAACGATTTATCACATACCTCTTGCTATGGCTATAAATGTTGAACATCTGCCTGTGCTGTCTAGTAATGGAGATAGTGATAATGCAGAAAGGTTGGACTGGTCAGCTCTTACAAAGGAGGACATCTTAGCCTATCATGCCCATACAGATGAAACCTTGGGTAATATACATCTGCTCAGAGATGCAGTTATGTGCAGAGACATGAATTGTAAGGATATGAGGCATAGGAGAGATCTCTGCTGCATGTATGATGATATTGTTAGTGGTCTATATGAAGGTAGTAAGCCCTACTATAAGTATAAAAATAAGACACATAACGTCAGGCCTGGTTGGAACAAGTATGTAGCTGGGTATCATGAAGAAGCATGTGAAGCCTTTAATCATGGGCTATGGCAGGCGGACCCAGACAAGGGCCTGAGCTTGAACACAAGAAGCTCACTAATGCAAGATACAAATACACCATTCACTTCATCTGTAAAAATGAGCAAGCCATGAGGGCAGACTCCATGGCTAAGACGCTGCTGAGAAATGATCCTGCTATTTTTTGGAAAGAACTGAGAGCTCTCAACAACTGTAAAACATCTCTACCATGCACTGTTGATGGTATCTCCAGTGCAGACAACATTGCTGAGTTATGGCGACAGCATTATAGTACCTTATTCAATTGTGTCCACAGTGATCTGTATAAGGTGGGCAATATTGAGAGTGATGATTCAATGGTGATCATTTCACACAAGGTGTACCAAGCTATAAACAAGCTGTCGTGAAATGCAAAATAATAGAATTTTAAACATGCGATTAATCGCGATTAACTATTGAAATTCAACAGTTGATCGCGATTAAGAAAAATGATCGTTTGCCGGTCCTGATATATATAAACAAATATATATATATATATATATATATATATATATATATATATATATATGCAGAACAGAAGAGGGCTAATCACACTACCCTGAGGGGTTCCATTCTCAACTACATATCTCCCTGAAAATGAGTTCCCAACACAAATTTGAATAGCATGATCAAATAAGTCCCTAATTCAGTTATATAATTTATCTCCAACACCCATAATGTCCAACTTGATTATGAGTCCTCCCTTCCACATCATGTCATAAGCCTTTTCCACATAAAAAAACCCAGCTACAACACACCTTATTTACTTGAGCTTTCTTGATGTCAGACTCCAGGCATAACAATGGATCTAGAGTACTATGCTCTCTTCTAAACCCACTCTGACATGAAGTGATTAATTCATTATTTTCTATGTAATACGTCAACCTTTCTGTAACCATTCTTTCCATAATTTTGCATACATGTGATGTCAAACCTATAGGCCTATAACTTACTGGAGTGGTAGGCTCTTTCCCAGGTTTTTTGACAGGAACAATGACAGCCTCTTTCCACACTATTAGAAGCTTGTCTTCCTCCCAGATCTTATTGTACAGCTCCAACAGCCTTCCTAAAGCAGAATCACTTAATTTAGACAACATTATATAACATACTACATTATCTTTTCCAGGGGTAGTCATTTTATACGTATTCAGTGTTCTTCTCAACTCATGAATGGAAAAAAAAGGTAAATCTAAAATACTCTGAGATACATGTCTTTTCTCATATACCTTAGGGTGTTCATCTAACATTTGCTGCCTCTTGATAGCAATGCGGAGGTTATTTGGTGGTAGGGGCTTAGCGGATTGATACGAGGCAGCAGAGAGGCCAATAAAGCCATTTGAATTTGAGAGGCGGAAGGATTTGCACTGCAATGTTCAATATTACCTACTGCAGCTGTAATCTTACTAGCACTTTTTGCTTATATCCTTTGAGATTTCTTAACACTGAAAAAAGATAATCTTTCATACAATTATTGGAATCAGTGAAGGTTGATTTAGATTAGGCTTTTTTTGGACTGAACTGTGAAAAATGTGTAATGACAATATAATTTCATGCTTGAGTCAGTGGCTGGCCCAACTCGCTATGGCTTACATGCACATCCAGCTCTAATGCCAGGTGGTTGTTTTCTCTCATTTTAATTGTAGCTTTAAAATGTGTAAGAAGTCAGTGTTTTCATCTTTAATGTAACACTGTTGATCCACATATATTAACATGGTATAATTTCAGCTTTAAGAGTAGTTTAAATTCTACTTTGGTGATATGGATTAAATATTCCATTAGGTGGCTAAAAAGTATACATGTTTAACCTTTAACTGTTCATGGTAATGACATTACTCCAATTTATCTCACCTTGTTCTGAATAGATCTCTACCTCAGGTTTTTATTTCTGATCGGGCCTTCAAGCCTAGTATATAGTCAGTTTTAAAGAAGCTTGACTTTGTTTCAGCTCTGACTATTTAAATTCCATTAGGTGGTAGGTGTGAAGTTTATCTTGATATACAATATAATTTTTACAGTTTATATGTGCTTGTTCTGACTAGACCTTTATCTCAAACTCTGATTTTAGAAGTTGTTCTGATAAAAGAAAGGCAGCTGATGTGGTCATGAGCGCTCCATATGTATTGTAAATTGTGGGTTTTAATGAATGTTTTGTTTTGCAGCATCTCTTGATTATATTTTGGATTAACAGCAAGCCTGGTCTCATGCAAAACCCTTCACAACCCTTAGTAAGCATAATTTGACACGCTACTAATGCAAAAAAAAAATAGAATTATTCACTGTAAAAATATTCTACAACATATTGTATTGTGAAGTATTTACAAATAGAATACCAGATAATATTGTTAACTATATCGCAATGTATTGTTTTCCTGTAAATCAAAACAATAAGTAAATATTGTAAAAGATATCCTGTAATATACTGTAATTCCTTTTATAGTAACAACAATTTTATAATAATTTATTAGAAACTTTTTTTTTTCCCAGGTGTTTACTGTAACTTCTACAGAGAATTCTTTACCAGTGTCGTGTGTCATGCAGCTTGGCTCTCTGACTGGTAAATTCTATATACTATAAGTAAAAGCCAGGAAAAAAATGTTCATCAGATTTGTCTATCTGCTGTTTCCAGTTCATTGGAACAAGCAGTTTCTCATACAAACAACAGGTTGACATAGAGCCATTTTATTCTAGGACAGTGAAGACAATGAGCAATGTTACTAAAGCAGAAAAAAATATAATAACACGGCTATTTTGCATTCGGCATACAGACTCCCACAGAATCAGAGGATGCTACCTTTTGGGACCTGCCCGAGGAGAGAAAAAACATTTTATTTTCTATTACTTCCCTCAAATGCAGTCTTCATCCAATGCAAAACATTACCATCAAAGACCATTCAGTGTTCAGACATTTGTCTTGCCCTTCCATTATTAACAAGTTGATTGCCCATCCCCGACGAAAATGTTTCAAGATTCATGTTTTCAGCCTGTGGTTATGTTATATCTAGGTGCTCTTAGTTCATTAGTCAACAGACTGTAAGATTCTTAATTGAGTAATATTATTTTGGACAATTGGTCTTTTTTTTCCCAGTTAAAAGAATTGGAATTTGAAAAACCAGGAGCACACTCCTGGCCTAACGGTATTTGCACAGGTGCACAACACACACATTTACACATATATATATATATATATATATATATATATATATATATATATATATATATATATATATATATACACACACACACACACATATATAAAGACGTAGGAAAAAAACTTGAATTCATAGCAGTACAAGCCTCTTTCTTGTGTCGCGCACTCATCAGTTGCCAAGTTGGCTACATCTATCTTAATGTTCCGCTCCTCATTTGTTGAGCACTTTTATCAACAAAATTGACGGTTTCCAGAAAATAAATAAATAAATAAATAAAACACTATATCTGCGTATATGGCGGCGAGAACTCATATTTGCAGCCGCCTCACCCAGTACCACTGTGGGAAGATGGCGGCGCGATTCATGTTTGTGGCGGCCTCACCCAGTGCCGTCTATGCAGTGTTTTTGTCCACATCTGCGTTTAAGTTTTGTCTTCGTTTGGTGGCTGGCACAGCTGGTGCTGGATCAGCTGGGTGAGCTTGGTCTGCTGCGTCTGGTCGGCCCAGGGACCACGGCCCTGCCCAAAGCTGCGCCCAAAGAGGAAGCACCGAGGGCGGTCTGACAGGATGCGGAAGCGGGGCAGGCTAAGCTAACTGCTAGCCCATGCAGACTGGCAGTTCTGACGGACATCCTGGCTGGCGTTCACCCTCTTGGACAGTGATTTTTTTTTTGATATGTTTAATATACGTATGTGTTTTTGTAGTTGTGCAGTTTTTGTAGCTGTTTTGTAGTTTGGATATATGTGTTCTTGCAGTTTTTGGATATCTGTTTTTGTCTTTGTGTTGCACTGCTGTGGGCTGGGGGAAATTATGTTTTTTTTTTAATTTCATGTATGAAAGTGCATGAAATTAAATGACAAATTTTCCTGATATCTTTGGAGAACAATTGATGTAAAAGGCAGTTTGTATGCTTCCTTCTGCATGATGGGAAAATGATGAGAGAACTCATTTTGCACATTTCTCCAGCAGATGCAATTTGTTATGAGTCCCCTTAACTTCCTGAAAACTTATTCAAATACTCTTCTTTTACCCTTTGGTTTCAAATCAGATAGTTGTGTGCCCCAACCAATAACAACTAGTGGCCTGGGTCTCTCCTTCCCTCATGATGTTCTGCTCGTCTATTCTTATATAAATAAACATGTTTTCCACGATTGGCGACCCTAGAAACAACACAGGTATAAGAGGAATACAAGGGCACATACAATGTGTCAAGCATTAGCTACAGGCTAGGTGCTGTGGGTGTGTGGCAACCATAAGAGCCCAGGAGAGCTCAATGGGCTCGCTGAAACAACCATGAGCATAAATTGACACTCTGAAGGCTAAAGTGCTCTCTGAAATTAACTGCTGTATTTGTAGATTCTCAACATTATCAGAGTTACTGTCCAGTCAGGACAATGTTTACAACAATAAGGGAACCGTATCAATATTGTTGCTGCTCCGGAAGAATACAGAACATTTTTTGTTTATATAGTTGTGCACTGGCCAGAGCATATATATTGCTTAAACATTCAGTCACATTCATCGTCTATGCCAACTTATTATAATTCAGGGTTACGGGTGGGTTGTGCTTATTTCAGTGACTATTGGGTGCAAGGCATGATCTGCTGTGGTGACCCCTGATGGGAGCAGCTGAAAGTAGTAGTAGTAGATTGGGTGCAAGGCAGAGGACATCCTGGACAGGTGGCCAGTCCAATACGGGGCTCACACACATGATTACTTACTCTACTATGGCAATTTAGGGTCTTTGTGTAACCTACACAGGTCATGCACGTCTTTGGACCGTGGGAAGAACTCTACATGAAAACAGTAAGAACATGCAAAGTCCATACAGCTGAGATCAGACCTACGGCTCTTTTAGTGTCAGGCAAAATGGATGACCCATAGCATAAATAAGTACCCCAAAATATATTGATGCTTTTTATTCTTGTCAAAAAATGTATGTGACACCTCATAAATCCCTGCAACATTTACAGTCTAAAGAAACCAGAGTGCTCAGATTGTAAAATCAAATTGAATTTGACTTGCGATGTGATTTTTTCTCCTTTTAGTGTTTCAGTCAGTTCTGGTAAAGAGTTACTACACACTTAAATTCAAATTTAAGCTAGCTCATGTCACCCTGTTGTAGAAATAACCATCAATTGATCCCAGTTTGGTTCAAAACTGTTGGCTGTTCTCATTGCTCCAGTTCCTTGCCAAAACTTTGAAATTTGCAGTATGCAATCAGCTCTCTTCCTTTCTCACCCAACATAATGGGTTTAAGAATGGTCTCTCAATGAAAACAGAATTTCTTGCAGTCACTGAAGCCCTCCACTTAGCTAAAGTGGCCTCTAAGTCATCAGTAGTCATCCTCCTTGACTTATCTGTTGCATTTAACACAGTGAATCACTAGATCCTACTGCTGACACTGATGGACCTCAGCATTGCTGGCATGGCAATACAAATAAATCCAATCATGCCTGACAGGGAGGTCATACTAAGAGTCGTGGATGGACTGGTGTCCACCCCCAACAGGTTACAACAGACTCAAGACTCGATGCTGAGTACATTCCTTTTCACATTTTATATAACCTTGCTTGGCTCAATTATCTCATGTCAGTTTCCTGTACCATTGCTACACCAATGACAGCCAACTCTACCTTTCTTTTGTATCCAAAGGCAAGGGTTGCTGCTTGCCTTGCTGACATATCTGCTTTGATGAGGGAGCTGCACCTCTAGCTCAACTTGTCCAAAACTGTGGCTGATCATCTCTTGTCAACATTGGGACACATTGATCTAGCTCAGTATATTGACAATCATGCTCCCAGATCCAAAAGGAACCTCGGGTTGATAATTGATAGCTGTCTCTCTCTTCTCTCTCTCCTGTTGCTTTGCTGTATACAATGCCCAAAAGCTCTGACTGTATCTCTCATAGAATGCTATGCAGCTCTTGGTCCAGGTCCTAGTCAACGCTCAGTTACTGCACTCCTCGGTGGCCTTCCAGCCAGCGTAATCCAAATGCTGCAAAGAATCCAGAACAATGATGCATGCTTGGTTTTCAACCTGGCAAGACACACACATCTCTTCTTTCTATATATTTTTGTGCTGGGTCCTGGTTGCCCACTAGCATAAAGTTCAAAACATTACTCTTGGCTTTCTGGGCAGTTCAATGAACTGCAGTGACTTAGCTCCGAATGCATATTAACATGTAGACTCTTGTTGACCTTTGTCATTCAATTATTCTATGTCCAATTCAAAAGGGCTGACCTCTGGGTCCAGTCTTATCTCTCACCGGGTCCAAAAATAATTGAATTACCTCCCATCAGGACCAAGAACCTGCTTAGTTCATTAGAGAAAGGCCTAAAATGTTCCTTTTCCAGGGCTACCTTAATTCATATAGTCTCTAAGCATGACAGTCATACTGATTGGTGGCATTGTTCAGCCAATTTGTAATTTAATTCCCCTGCTATTATTACTTGCATCACTGTTGATCTACCTATTAGCCTACACACCTACACTGCTTGCAATTGACATGACATTCACCCTCGAGTTTGATATGCATCTGTGATACTGATTTGTGGCATTTTCTATCTAATTTGTAAATTGAATCTCCTATTATTCATGTCACTACTGATGATCTGCCCATTGCATACTTGAGCTAATTGCACTTGGCATGACACAATAAAAGTCTTGGACACAATAGGTGTTTAGTGCTCTAAGATGCCTGTAGAGTAACACACAAGTATATTGCTTACTCTCTAGTACATCACTTTGGATAAAGGCATCTGTTAAAAGGAGAAAATGTGAACAAAAAATTGAGTGGAAAACTAAAATATATGGTTTCAAATCAATGAAAGATGTCAATCCAGGATGAAATATCAACATTTTTTTTTGCAAATCTGATAATATCCACATTTCCTGTAATAAATCTGCCTACATTTTGCTGCCGATGGTTGAGATGTACCATTGATATGCTGCCCTGAATGCATACATGTCCAAACACTTCTGTCCACTGACATTACATAGAGACGTTAGATATGCACATTACATATGGACCCTACCAACCAACCACTCCCCCTTCCCTGTCTGCACAGACCCCCCAATGTTTTATTTCTGAACATTTTTCAAAGATGAAAAAGGAGTGGAGCACACTGATACTGGAGAATGATACTGCTCTTTAAGTGGAAATTCAGGCAGAGGGTAAAAAAAAAAAAGCTGTGTGTGAGATGCCCACCTACAAGAAATGTCTACTAAGTCACTCAGGTAATAAGGACATTCTTTTGTCGTTACCTTTGTTTTTGTTTTTTAATGATAAACCCGATTTTCACTAAATCCAAAAGGTTAACTAAACATGTTTTTTTTTATCCAAGGCAAATGCCTATTTATTATCAGTTGAGCATACAATGCAAATGTAAATACAATGTTTCTTTTCTCTATCTTTTTTGGTCCTATCTTACTGTGGTGGTGAGAGATTTTTTTTCAGTTAGCTTGCACATATGAGAGCAAATTCTGGAAGTCAACTTCTTGTTGTAGACGAAATTGAAATAGACAACCTTATTCTTCCTTGTTCAGATACTGTATGCGGGTGAGCACTGGGGGTCAAAGCGATGCTGCAAGAATGACAGATCTTGTATAAATTGTGCACCTATGTAACGGGAAAACAATTCTCCTTTTGTGAAGTAAAGCCTGTGTCTCTTCACCTTGTGATACTTTTGCATCTCAACCTCAAGCACCAAGCCAGCCACTGGAACCACAGTTCACAGCACATTTACTTGGAAGTGTTCATCTCTCTGGAATAGCTGACGCCAGACCCACAGCACACCAGTACTCCTCTTTATATCTTGTGTTGAATATGTGATTCACACCCAGACAGTTTCCATCTCCTATTTTTTTTTTCATTTACACTTGGCGTTTAACATGCATATCAACTATCCACAGTAGATAATCGTTAAATTGTAGCTATCCACGTTGATGCAACATCGATATACACGGCAACCCTGATTACTTTCTCTCACAGTAATTGCAAAACTGTATGCATCATGTACTGGAGGAATAATCTCATAGGCTCAAGGGAAGTTGTAAAACTAGATCCATTGTTGTTTTGTTTTTTTGCTTCATAAATGTGTCTCTTCTTAGCATACTGCAGGCAACATCTGGTCTTCCATGTTTCAGTGCTCTTAAGTAAACTGCCAGGCATTGTTTTTCTGTTGCTATGTAATCCAACTGTTTTTTTTTTTGTTGTTGCAAAGGACAAATCCTGATAAAACGAGCCCATATAAATGGGGTATCAACAGTATCCACACTGACATCAGATTGTTTCTTGTCATGCAAATGAGAGGGGCCCACAGACCTCTCTCATCAAGCCACTTTGGTCAGGGAGGTATTATAGAGAAAAGGGAGGGGTTAATAGAAGCTCTCTGAGGCATAACTGGAAATAAATTTTGAGCCTGAGCTAGTCTCAAATACCATGATCTTTTTTTTGTGTGCTCCCCCCCCAAAAAATAGCCTTAATGAGAAACTGACATTAGCTCAACTTCAAGTTTTTCTAATGTTAACCAAGTAGCTGGTTGAAATAGAAATATATATAAGAATTAAAATAAAAAAAAGTTTGACTTATATATAAAGCAAAATACTGTTCTTGATCATTATTTCCTGATAGCACTATCTCTAGCACATTCAGTGACTATAATGTTATGCTAGTTTGTATCATGACATTAGTTAGCTAGCATGAAGCCGATGTGTCACATTAGCGCTGGGTCTCCCACTGCAGTTATGAGATCTTAGTGTTGCCGTATTTTCTCAGAATATAATTAGGCTTCCCTGTGGGAGTATTGAATGGAGGGGATTAGCGCAGTAAAATTTACTTAAACTACAGCCATCTCAAGGTCAGCTGTTTTTGTCTGGTGGTAAAAATATATTGTCAAAAACATATATGAATACATTAATGAAACTGTTTTAAGCCATTCTTATTCTTGAGCCAAGAATAATAATGAAATTGTTAAACATTGACCGTCGTCGTTGTCGCTGGCGTCTCTCATGTCCGACGATCCATTCCAAGAGATTAAGGTGTGTGCTTGAAACGAAGATGGTTTAACAGTCCGAGGTGAAAATAGAAGAGACTGGAACAGCATGGACAGGGGATAGTAGGGGGGGGGACCATTCCTGCGGCTCTCGGTTCTCGGCGGATGTTTCGGAGGCGGCGCTTTTCTTCCGCATGTGTTTGTTCTTCAGTTTCGGTCTTGATGGGACCAGCCAGGCAGGCAGCTCCAGTGTTTTTGATTTTCCGCTACTTTTTCCCAGTTCTTAGGGTCGATGTTGAAGGTGATCAGCGTTCCCTTGATACAGTCCTTGTAGCATTTTCTGGGAGCTCCTCTTTTTCTTTGACCTTCAGTCAGTTTGAAATATAAAATTTGTTTTGGGAGTCTGTCATTTGACATCCTCTGGATGTGGCCAAGCCACCGCAGCTGGTGATGTTCAATTGTCGTCTCAATGGAAAGGAGATTGGCTCTTTCGAGAACGTGATTGTTGTTGACCCGTTCTTGCCAGGAAATTCCCAGAATACTTCTCAGTTTTTGCTGGGGGAAGCGTTCTAGTTTATGGATTTGGTACTTGTAGAGGGTCCAGGTTTCACAACCGTACAGGAGGGTTGAAAGAAAGACTGAATGGTAAACCATGATTTTGGTTGATGTCTTGCGATCACAATCATAGAAAACACGGTGAGAAAGTCGGCCAAAGGCAGAGTGGGCAGCTTTCAGTCTGTTGGTGATATCCGATTCTAGACTGCATGCTTCTTCTAGGATACTAAGGTACTGAAAGGACTGAACTTTTTCGATAGGTTGGCCATGGATGATGATTTGAAGCATAACTCCTGGAGTATCCTGGGGCACAACGGCAAGCGTTTTGGTTTTCTTGATGTTCACAGAAAAGCCAAAAGTTTCGTAGGCCTGAACAAAGGAGTTGGTGATCAACTGAAGACATTCTGGAGTCATGGCAGTAGTAGCATGATCATCGACATATTGAAGCTCAATGATGACGTTGGTGGATGTCTTGTTCTTAGACTTCAAGCACTGGAGATTGAACAGGCTGCCGTCGAAGTGGTAACGGATGTTGACTTTATCATCGAGTGACTGATCTGTCTTCTGCTAGAGAGCAGCAAGGTATATGGAAAATAACATAGGTGCTAGAACACACTGAGTGGAGCCACCATGGTTTACCCTTTCCGGGTAGTGACAGCTGGGTAGACTGTGCCCAGGGATTTGAATTCAGAGTTACCTTCTCCTAGCCCTAGGTGTTGGCTGGACTGGGCACCAAGGGAAGTACCATACAGGCATGCAGGAGGACCAGATCTATCAGTAGGGACGTTGTGCTTAGCCAAAGGGCCCTTGCTGAGGTAAGGTGCTACCCCTCTACAGCCTGCGGTTACAGTTTACCATCTTACCCAGGACAGCGATGTCATACATCAAGTTCTGTGAGGAAATGTGCATCCCTAGCAAAACAGTGACATCATATGGCAATTAAAAAAAAAAAAAAAAAAAACTCTGGTTCTTCAAAGAATTACACCTCCTTCACAAAGAAAAAAACTGGGCGTACACAAACGGAAAGCTTAGTTCTGAGGGAAGGAGTGAGAACAGACCACATACTTGGTGGCTGGTGTCCGCCATGACACTTAAGGCCTTCCTTCTGCAATAGGTGGTGTAAATCTCCTGAAGCGGTGGCAGTGCTGTTCCTATAATTTTTGAAGCCATTTTCACTATCCTTCAGTTGTTTTTATGGTCCTATTCAGTCAGGTTGCCGAACCACACCAATATGCTTAAAGTAAGAATGCTCTCTATGGTAGTCTGATAGAAACTGAAAAGGGTTTTTGTGGGATTTCTGAAAATGTTTTAAGACATCTCAGAAAGTCTAGTCTTGGTTGTGCTTTCTTAATGACACAACTGGCGTTTAGAGACCCGGGGCCTCATGTATCAATCGTTACTATGGGCAAATTTGTTCTTACACACCCTTGGGATTTTTTTTTAGCCCTGACGTTTGTCTCAGAGACCAGTGTAGAACCTGGGTAACCCCTGAATTTAGACACCGATTGGCTAACACTGATATCTTTGCAGGCCTGGGTGATTGCTCATTGCAAGAGCTGGACAATAGATATTTAGGAGGAAGGAATTACAAATAACCATCATGCTTTGCTACTGCCTGTCAGACAATCTTAAGGGCTAAAAAATTCCATGGGTGTGTAAGAACAAATTTACCCATAGTAAAGATTGATACATGAGGCCCCAGGAGAGGGAGTCTGAGAGCTGAATGCCTAACAATTTGAAGTTCTTCACAATGTTGATGTAAACTGGTGTCTGAACTTGGACTCCCTAAAATTAAACATTATCTCAATATTTAGGGAGGTGATATAATATTGACACTTTATAGACAGGTCCCTCACCTCCTTCCTATAGGCATCTTCATTGTTGTTAGTTATCAGTCCAATTACTGTGGTGTCATTTATGAGTTTTGCTATGCTGTTATGATATTTGGCAACATAGTCACGTGTGAACAGACAGAGTAAGGGACTAAAGCAACAACTCTGCAGTGCTCCTATGTTGAGAACTATGGTGGATGAGTAGCTGGTACCTGCTGTCACCGTCTGAGGACTGCCTGTCAGAAAGCCACTTACAGATGGAATTACAAAGACTAAGGTCCCTAAGCTTTAACACCAATTTAGAGTGTACAATGGTTGCAAATGTGGAGCTAGTCAATAAACATTCTGACATGCGTTTTTTTTCCTTCAGTGTGTTTAACACAGTATGCAGAGCCAAAGATAGCATTTTCCCACAGATCTATTTGACCGATAAGCAAACTGTAGTAGATCAAGGTTGGGAGGAGTGTTAAGATTTGTCTTAGCCAATCTCTCAAAACATTTCATTATTACCGAGGTCAAAGCAAATAGTCTGTATTCATTAAAACAGGATACAGGTGATTTTTTTGGGGGGGGGTACGGTCAGAATAAGGGTTTTCTTAAAGTATGCATGAGTCTGGGTTCGAGCCTCAGGGTAGTCCAACCTTGGAGGGGGGGGGTCATCCTCTGTGTGGCATCTGTATGTTTTCCCTGTGTCTGCGTGGGTTTCCTCCGGGGGCTCCGGTTTCCTCCCACAGTCCAAAGACATGTAGGTCAGGTGAATCAGCCATACCAAATTGTCCCTAGGTATGAATGTGTGTCAGAACCCAGCCACTGAGGATGCACAAGCCAGTGCATCCTTAGTGCCGGTCCCAAGCCCGGACAAATGGGGAGGGCTGCGTCAGGAAGGGCATCCGGCGTAAAATCTTTGCCAAATCAAATATGCGGATCATAAATAAGACTTACATACCGGATCGGTCGAGGCCCGGGTTACCAACGACCGCCACCGGTACTGTTAACCAGCAGGGTGTCGGTGGAAACTATGCTACTGTTGGGCGAAGGAGAAGGAGAGGGGGAAAGCATGTCCAGAGGCAGCTAGAGAGGAGGAAGGGTAGGCATGTGGAGGTGAGAGTTGGAACTTTGAATGTTGGCACTATGACTGGTAAAGGGAGAGAGCTGGCTGACATGATGGAAAGAAGAAAGGTGGGCATACTGTGTGTGCAAGAGACCAGGTGGAAGGGGAGTAAGGCCAGGAGTATCGGAGGTGGGTTCAAACTCTTCTACCATGGTGTGAATGGGAGGAGTAATGGGGTAGGGGTAATTCTGAAGGAAGATTATGTCGAGAGCGTGCTGGAGGTGAAGAGAGTGTCAGGCAGAGTGATGAGTATGAAGCTGGAAATTGAAGGTTTATTGCTGAATGTTATCAGCGCATATGCCCCGCAAGTTGGGTGTGAGATGGATGAAAAAGAAGAATTCTGGAGTGAATTGGACGACATGGTGGAGAGGGTACCCAAGGAGGAGAGAGTGGTGATTGGAGCCGACTTCAATGGACATGTTGGTGAAGGGAACAGAGGTGATGAGGAGGTGATGGGAAGGTATGGAGTCAAGAAGAGAAATGTGGAAGGACAGATGGTGGTCGATTTTGCGAAAAGGATGGAAATGGCTGTGGTGAATACATATTTCAAGAAGAGGGAGGAACACAGGGTGACGTACAAGAGTGGAGGAAAGTGCACACAGGTGGACTATATCTTATGTAGAAGGCGCCATCTAAAAGGGATTGGAGACTGCAAGGTGGTGACGGGAGAACGTAGCAAGGCAGCATAGGATGGTGGTCTGTAGGATGACTTTGGAGACCAAGAAGAGGAAGCGAGTGAAGACACAGCCGAAGATCAAATGGTGGAAGTTGAAGAAGGAAGACTGTTGTGTGGAGTTCAGGCAGGAGTTAAGACAGGCACTGGGTGGTAGTGAAGAATTGCCAGATGGCTGGACAACCACTGCAGAAATAGTGAGGGAGACGGCTAGGAAGGTACTTGGTGTGTCATCAGGACAGAGGAAGGAAGACAAGGAGACTTGGTGGTGGAATGAGGAAGTACAGCAAATTATACAGAGGAAAAGGTTGGCAAAGAAGAAGTGGGATAGTAAGAGAGATGAAGAAAGTAGACAGGAGTACAAGGAGATGCAGCGTAAAGCAAAGAGAGAGGTGGCAAAGGCAAAGGAAAAGGCGTATGGTGAGTTGTATGACAGATTAGACACTAAGGAAGGAGAAAAGGACTTGTACCGATTGGCTAGACAGAGGGACCAAGCTGCAAAGGATGTGCAGCAAGTTAGGGTGATCAAGGGTAGAGATGGAAATGTGCTGACAAGCGAGGAGAGTGTGCTAAGAAGGTGGAAGGAATACTTTGAGGGGCTGATGAATGAAGAAAATGAGAGAGAGAGAAGGTTGGATGATGTAGGGATAGTGAATCAGGAAGTTCAGCGGATTAGCAAGGAGGAAGTGAGGGCAGCTATGAAGAGGATGAAGAATGGAAAGGCAGTTGGTCCTGATGACATACCTGTGGAGGCATGGAGATGTTTAGGAGAGATGGCAGTGGAGTTTTTAACTAGGTTGTTTAACACAATCCTGGAAAGTGAGAGGATGCCTGAGGAGTGGAGAAGAAGCATACTGGTACCGATTTTCAAGAACAAGGGCGATGTGCAGAACTGTAACAACTACAAAGGTATAAAGTTGATCAGCCACAGCATGAAGATTTGGGAAAGAGTAATAGAAGCTAAGTTAAGAGGAGAGGTGACGATCAGCGAGCAGCAGTATGGTTTCATGCCACGAAAGAGCACCACAGATGCGATGTTTGCTTTGAGAATGTTGATTGAGAAGTATAGAGAAGGCCAGAAAGAGTTGCATTGTGTCTTTGTAGATTTAGAGAAAGCTTATAACAGAGTGCCGAGAGAGGAGGTGTGGTATTGTATGAGGAAGTCAGGAGTTGCAGAGAAGTATGTAGGAGTGGTGCAGGATACGTATGAGGGAAGTGTGACAATGGTGAGGTGTGCGGTTGGAATGACAGATGGGTTCAAGGTGGAGGTGGGATTACATCAAGGATCAGCTCTGAGCCCTTTCTTGTTTGCAATGGTGATGAACAGGTTGACAGACAAGATCAGGCAGGAGTCTCCATGGACGATGATGTTCGCGGATGACATTGTGATCTGTAGCGAGAGTAGGGTGCAGGTTGAGGAGAGCCTGGAGAGGTGGAGGTATGAACTGGAGAGAAGAGGAATGAAAGTCAGTAGGAGCAAGACAGAATACTTATGCGTGAATGAGAGAGAGGACAGTGGAATGGTCAGGATGCAAGGAGTGGAGGTGACAAAGGCATTTGAGTTTAAATACTTGGGGTCAACTGTCCAAAGTAACGGGGAGTGCAGTAGAGAGATGAAAAAGAGAGTGCAGGCAGGTTGGAGTGGGTGGAGAAGTGTGTCAGGAGTGATTTGCGACAGAAGGGTATCAGCAAGAGTTAAAGGGAAAGTTTACAAGATGGTTGTGAGACCAGCTATGTTATATGGTTTGGAGACAGTGGCACTGACGAAAAGACAGGAGGCGGAGCTGGAGGTGGCAGAGTTGAAGATGCTAAGATTTTCACTGGGAGTAACGAAGAAGGACAGGATTAGGAACGATTATATTAGAGGGACCGCTCAGGTTGGACGGTTTGGAGACAAAGCAAGAGAGGCAAGATTGAGATGGCTTGGACATGTGTGGAGGAGAGATGCTGAGTATATTGGGAGAAGGATGCTGAATATGGAGCTGCCAGGGAAGAGGAGAAGAGGAAGGCCAAAGAGGAGGTTTATGGATGTGGTGAGGGAAGACATGCAGGTGGCTGGTGTGACAGAGGAAGACGCAGAAGACAGGAAGAAATGGAAACGGATGATCCGCTGTGGCGACCCCTAACGGGAGCAGCCGAAAGTAGTAGTAGTAGTAGTATGAATGTGTGTCAGCCCTGTGTGATGGCCTGGCGGCCTGTCCAGAGTGTCTCCCCACCTGCCGCCCAATGACTGCTGGGATAGGCTCTAGCATCCCCACGACCCCGAGAGCAGGATAAGCAGTTTGGAAAATGGATGGATGTAGGAGCCAAAGTGACAATGACAAGTTAAAAATGTCTTTAAAAATATCTGACAGCCAACTAGAGCAGGTCTTAAGGACACGATATGGGATACCGTCAGGGTCACCAGCTTTGAAAGATTTAAAAATGTCAGCCTCAGTCACATAATGTGTTAGCTCGTTGAGTGAGTACCCAATGGTTGTGTATTATCTGGTGATCCCGAGTTACACTTAAAGCGGGCATAGAAACCCTTTCAGGTCATTCAGGAGTAAAGCGCTGTTGTTGGCAAAACTGCCCAGCTTGGGTTTGTAGTCCGTTATCACTTGCAGTCCCTGCCACATGCACCTGGAGTCCCAGCTGTTGTAATGCTTCAAATCTATCTCAGTATATTTTTTTTGGCTTACTTAATGGCTTCCTCAGAGCACCCGAGGTCATTTTTGCCATCCTTATCCCCAGCTTTAAAAAAAGGAGCCCTCTTTTAGTCTCAGCGCGTGTCGCTATTAAATGGTTTCCAATTCAGATAAATGAGTGGATGGTACGAGTGGAAATACAAGTGTCCACACAGAATTTAACAAAGTCAGTAACTCTATCGGCTTATTCATTCAGGTTCAGAGGGTTCCTATAAACTGACCAGTGTGCTGAGTCAAAACGACCCTTAAGTTAAAACTCATTTTCTGCCAACCAGCGCCGTACTGTCCTCAAGGTGGGTTTCTTGCTCTTAACAGGTAGCAAGAAGACAGATGAATGGTCCGATTTCCTAAAATGAAGCCAGGGAATAGACCTGTAGGCTCTTGATAGTGGAGTAGTAGTGAGCCAAGATCTTGTCGTCATTGGTTGGACAGCTGACTGGCTAGAAGTATTCAGGTAGCAGTGATTGAAGTCCCTTGCCATACTGGATTTTGTTTTTTGAGATGCTGCATTGATCCCCGTGGGAAAATTAAGCTCTGCATTTAACCCATCCTAGCCGTGTGGCGAGGAGCAATGGGCAGCAGTCGTGCAGCACCCAGGGACCAACTCCAGTTCGTCTTGCCATGCCTCGGTTAAGAGCACAGACAGGAGTATTAACCCTAACATGCATGTTTTGATGGTGGGGGAAACCCGAGCAACTGGATCAAACCAACCGCAGACAGAAAGCGAACGACCCCCATGGCTGGACAACCCCGGGGTTCAAACACAGGACCTTCTTACTGTGAAGCAACAGTGCCAACCCCTGCCCCACCATGCTGCCCAATAAGTACCCTGTGGATGAGTATTCTCATAGCCACTGATTGTGCCATAGAGCCTTTCCATAGCTACTGCAGTGTTGATTTGAGGTGGAATGTAAACAGCAATTAACAGGGTGGCTGGGGAAAGCTCTTGGTAGATAAATCAACACCTGATTCTAAGATGTTCCAACACCGGCAAACAGGGCAGGGATATTACTTCCACATGGGTGCACCGCGAGTGTCACGACGCGATGCATCCAGCTACAAAAAGCCAGTGATGATCTGTCAATGCGCCAAGGCAACCAGGGAGAAATCTAACTGCTGGGGAGCCAATCGGGTAAATGGGGCGCAGGTGAACAGGGCAGGAACAGAAATGCCAATCAGGGAATGGGGAACAGGTGAGCCTTGATCCCAGACCACACAACAATGACAGGGCCCACCTCTCAAGGGATAGATTCCAGACATTCCAAACAAATGGACCAGGAGCCCCAAGCAGGGTGGGCGGACGGCTTCAGTACCAAGTGATCTGGGAGTGGATGAATGGGGCCAGAGATCTTAGGCAGCTGGCCCGAGGGCTGGACAGACAGACAGAATCGATCTGGAAGGTGACCAGAATGCAGGACTGAAGGCCGGAGCAACCCTGGCGGACGGGCAGGTGGATGACCTGGAGGCACGTGGCGTGGACAGGACCGCAGCCACTCGGGAGACCGGCGACGTGGGCAGGGCAGCCAGTCAGGAGACCGGCGACGTGGGCAGGGCAGAGGCGGGACCGCTCAGGGTACAGGCATCGAAGGTGGTGGGGCCACTTGACACTCTGGGACGCCGGGGCAGCGGGGGCTCTGGGCAAACATGGGAGGCCAAGATGCCAGGGTTGGGAGGATCAGGAACCAGATCACTAAAGTACCACCACCTGAAAAACACTGTTTCCTGGGCAAACTCAGGGTTCCTTCTCCAGATGGCCATGAGGAGTTTAAAGAAGCCTGGCTCCTCGTTCAGGAAGGTGTCCCTCGACACACTGAAATCATCCAACGTAAACAGGAAACAGCGCAGATCTGCTGGGTCCATATTTGGTCAGATCGTACTGTCACTCCGGGAGCATGAATTAAGGACCCAAATGCAGACAGCAGCGACAGGCTGGACTAGAACAACGATTAAATAAAGCAACAGACAGCAAGGAAGGCTCGAGACGTGACGTATATGGCTATTACAAGTCAGGGGGACTATAACTGCTGGGGAGCCAATCAGGTAAATGGGGTGCAGGTGATCAGGGCATGGCAGGGACAGAAATGCCAATCAGGGAATGGGGAACAGGTGAGCCTTTATGACCCAGACCACACAACCATGACATTGAGTGTTAACCAGAAATTTACTTTGCCAGTCGTTTCACACGAGCGGTACAGTCAGTGCACGGTACTGACTTTAAAGTGCTACAGAGGAGGGATCTCTCTCCCAATATGGACAGATGTACAATGGATGAGTGTGTACATAATTAAACACAAGTTACAGAATACAACATTGAAAGAGGATAACAGAATTATAATGTAATTTTTAGATATATGAAGAATATGATGAGGAGGATGCCAAGCAATGTCCAGATGCCACCAGAACAGTCTAGGACCTGAGCCACACGACCACCATCATCACCATGTAGACCTGACAGGAGGACAGACAACTCATGCACACAAGTGAGACTCACATCACAACATTTTCATAAATGGGAGAAGACAAGAAAAAAAAAACATTAGTCATACACCGGAGTGAGAGAAGGCTAGACAGGATAACAATATTATATGTATTTATATGAAAAATGTAATGACAAGGATGCCAAGCAGTGTCCAGGTGGCGACCTCCATCACCATGGAGGCCTAGAAGGAAGTCAGACTAGATGTTCACATGGGGGAGACTGACATCACACCATTCACATACACAGGAGAATAGATAGGAAAAAAACATCATTCAGAGAGAGAGAAAAGACGTGAGAGAAGATAACAGTTTGCAATAGTCAATAATCTATATTCTATAATTTTGTCAGCAGAACAGTGCTTGGTAAATTCACTGAGACAGAAACCGACCTGCCATGCAGTACAGGTCATGAAGTATTCAATTTAAAGACAACTAATTCAGGTTTAGGCTAAAATATGAGTTTTAAGTTTGGATTTAAAGGACTCAACAGACTCTGATTTTCTGACAAAAGCAGGCAGGTTATTCCATAAGAACGGCCTGATAATAAAAGGCCCTGCCACCAGCCAATTTCTTTTTAACTTTGGGTACACATAGGAGCCTTGCATTTTGAGAGCAGAGAGCTCAAGATGGAATGCACAGATTAAGGAGATCATACAGGTATGATGGGGCAAGCCCATTTAGGATTTTATAAGTCAGAAGAAACACATTGACGCAATGTTTGCTTTGAGAATGTTGATGGAGAAGTATAGAGAAGGCCAGAAGGAGGTACATTGTGTCTTTTTGGATTTAGAGAAAGCATATGACAGGGTGCCGAGAGAGGAGTTGTGGTATTGTATGAGGAAGTCGGAAGTGGCAGAGAAGTAAGTAGGAGTGGTGCAGGATATGTTTGAGGGCAGTGTGACAGTGTTGAGGTGAGAAATGATGGATGGGTTCAAGGTGAAGGTGGGATTAAATCAAAGATTGGATCTGATCCCTTTCTTGTTTGCAATGGTGATAGACAAGTTGACAGATGAGATCAGGCAGGAGTCTCTATGGACTATGAATTTCATGGATGACATTGTGATTTTTAGCGAGAGTAGGGAGCAGGTTGAGGAGAACCTGGTGAGGTGGAGGTATGCACTGAAGAGAAGAGACATGACAGTCAGTAGGGGCAAGACAGAATACATATAGTAGGTGAACAAGAGGGAGGACAGCAGAATGGTGAGGATGCAAGGAGTATAGACGACAAAGATGGATGAATTTAAATACTTGGGGTCAACTGTTCAAAGTAACGGAGAATGAAGAGGAGAGGTGAAGAAGAAAGTTCAGGTAGGGTGGAGTGGGTGGAGAAGAGTGTCAGGAGTGATTTGCATCAGAAGGGTACTGCAAAAATTAAAGGGAATGTTCACAAAATGTTAGTGAGACCAGCCATATTGTATGGTTTGGAAATGTTGGAACTGACAAAGATTGGAGCTGGAGGTGGCAGAGTTGAAGATGCAAATATTTTAATTGGGAGTGATGAAGGATAGGATTAGGAATGATTACATTAGAGGGACAGCTCAGGTTGAACGGTTTGGAGACAAAGCAAGAGAGGCAAGATTGAGATGGTTTGGACATGTGTGGAGGAGAGATGCTGGGTATATTGGGAGAAAGTTGCTGAAGATGGAGCTGCCAGGCAAGAGGAAAAGAGGAAGGCCAAAGAGGAGTTTTATGGATGTGGTGAGGGAGGACATTCAGGTGGCTGGCGTGATGCTTGCATAGGATGGGAAGAGATGGAAATGCATGAGCCACTGTGGCAACCCCTAATGAGAGCAGCCGGAAGTAGTAGTATAAGTAGCAGTAGCAGTAGCAGTAGTAGTAGTAGTAGTAGTAGTTGTCTAGTGGGGCCAATGCATTTCAGTTTTATCTGAATTTAAAAGCAGGAAATTTAGTGACATCCAATTTTTTCACAGCAGCCAAGAAGGCCTCTAATTTAGTCATTTGAGTACATCATCAGCCCTTAATGGCACTTACAGCTGAGTATCATCTGCATAGCAATGGAAATTCATTACATGACTGCATATAATTTGGCCAAGAGGTGAAATACAAAGAGAAAAATATATGGTCAAGTACCGAGCCCTGAGTTGCGCCATACTTAACATCAGATAATTCCAATGTAATATTATTATAGCATTGTGTTCTTCCAGATAAGTAGGATTTAAGCCAAGAGAGAGCTAAGCCAGAGACACCAAAATTACGAGTAGAAGCACAGAGGTGGAATCAGAGTCAATAGCAACTAGAAATTTGTTCACCACTCTGATCAGAGCAGTTTCAGTGGAGTGATAGGCCCTGAAAGCCAATTGAAAAAGTTCATATATACCCCTTTCACACTAAAAACCCTGCTAACATCCACCTTTGGTGGTCAATGTTACATTGACCAAAGGCAGATGTTAGTGTTTTTTTTGGCCAGTGTGAAAGGGGTTTCAGATAGTTTTCTTCTATATGGGTCAAAAGTTGTTGATACACAACTCTCTCTAGTACTTTAGAAAAGAATGGAAGATTAGAGACTGGTCGTTAATTAAGAAACCCTGGATCGAGGTGCAGTCTCTTAAGTAGAGGTTTGACCACAGCTGTCTTACAACTGCTGGGAACAAGGCCAGTCAAGCCAAGCAAAGGCCAAAGGTATTTAAAAGATTTTGCTAGTAAAGGGTCAAGTAAGCAAGTAGGTGGTTTAGAAGCTGACATGAGCTTACTCAAAGTATCAAGAGAGATAGTCTCAAAAGCTGTAACAACAGGGACTATCAGTGTCTTATTGTATAGATATGAATTTGGTAAGACAGGATCTGCAGGAGTAGCTGAAGTTGAACTATTTGTGTTTATGATCTCATCAACCTTATTGCAGAAAAAGTCTTGAAAGTCATGGGTCGTGAATGATGAGCAGCTAATAGATGGCTGCTTTTTAGTAAATTTAGATACAGTGTCAAAGAGAAATCCAGGATTATGTTTATTAATATTGATTAAGTGAGAGAGATATGCTGCTTTCACACCAGATAAAGCATGCTTGTATTTCCAAGAGAGATATGCTGCTTTCACATCAGATACAGCACGCTTGTATTTCAATAAACACTCATGCCAAGATAGGTAAAAAATAACTTCCTATTTTGATTTTTACCATTTACGTTCCAGTCTCCTGCAGGCCCACTTAAGAGCATGTGTATTGTCATTAAACCAGGGTGTAGGCCTCGGTAATCGCCTAGCTCTGGTAGTGAGAGGTACAAGTGAATCAAGGAGACTAGGGAGGGCCACAGTTAAGTCATTAGTGACTTAAATGTGGCCTACACCTGTCTCTACATCGAAAGGAGCCAAGACTTCGGGCAGCTGCTGGCCAAATACAGCTACTCTGGATGGACCAATATGGTGAGTGGCAACACATCTGTACTGACATTAACAGGACAGGTCAATAATGCTTCAAATGTAATAAAAACATGATCTGACACAGCAGATGTGGTTGGCAATACAGTCAGATCAGAAACAGTTTTTAGTGTCACCTTGGAAACAAGTCAAGACTTTTCACTTTACATGTAACTTTAAGTTGGCCTAAGATTTAGTCTCAGACATAGCATTATGCCTAGATGTTGCAACAGGTATTGATTCTATATAGGACTTAATGTGCATTTTACATCCAGCCTAGTCTTACAGTGCATGTCTAAGTGGTGCAAATGGCCCCAGCAGCCCTCTTTTGGCATGGTGTGCAATGCTGCTTCTGCTCGGCTGTTGGGCTCACACAGCAGCAGTAACAACACTACACCAAAAAGGTAAGGTATAAACAAAAGGACCACCAGCTCGTACTGCCCCTAGATTTGGGATGTAGCTAAACAGTTGGAAATATCCCTTAAATTCTTATATACAGCACAATCTATAATAACATTGATTGTTTTGTGAATATGAAAAACGTATTATGGGAACAATGTTTAAGGTAATACATGATTTTGTCATGCAGGCATGGATAACATGGGTTAAAGGATATAGCTTGTTTACAGTCACGTGATTCTGATGACGCGCAAGATTCAGATGGAGGGCAAGAAGTGAAAAGCAGAATGGACGAGATGGAGTTAGTTGGCCCGAACTGTGCTAGTTTAGACGATATTATGAGAGAAAGGTATAAACAGAAAGTAAGATGATCCTTACGTTATGAAGAGTGATTTTTTTTGACGAAGTGGTCACTGCACACACGCGCGTTATCCGACTCCGCTCCTCCCAACCGCATATGATGGTTTGCAAGCCATTTTTTCCGGTGTTTTCAGTCAATTTGTTGCACCCCCCCCCCATGAACAACAACTTTTGGTACTCAATAACAACTCCTTGTGGTTTCTCAGTTAATGACGCCAAACATAGGCATTTCGAAAGTTTATGATAGTGCTTCCTATGTAGAAAATCACTTTCCGCCCTCCATTTGTAGTTCATTACGTCATATGCAAACAACCATTTGAGGAAAAGCGAGAAGGTCTAAACGCACAGCAGTCAAATAAAAATGTAAAAACAGAATTAAAAATGTAAAGTAGCAATTAAACATTGGTGCCATCGATTTGAAAATTCTCAGCTTCCTTGCAGATATTTTGTCTAGAGCAATTGCCTTTACGTCCATCCATTAGCCAAACTGCTAATCCTGCTCTCAGGGTTGCGGGGATGCTGGAGCCTATCCCAGCAGTCATTGGGTGGCAGGCGGGAAGACACCCTGGATAGGCCGCCAGGCCATCACAGGGCTTTCTTAACATTACTATTAAAAATTCAATTTCAAATGAAATGTAATGTTTTCAGTAAAATTAAACAACATTTAGGCAGTTAGTGTTCCAGGCAGAACAGCAGGGTCTACCAAAAAAAAAAAAATCGCCCTGACCTCAGAAATACCCCTGATCAAGATTGTGTTGTAATAACTCATTTACAAGCTGAATTAAGCCATTCCTATATGCTGTCACACTTTGGCATCAAACGGAAAAGACATAGATGTTTTTATCTGATTAAACCCAACATTATAAAGCTGTGATTTAATTTAAAAAAAAACCTCCTAATACGAATTAAACATCTGAGAGTAGTTGATGATAAGGCTGGGCTGCAATGAAAATGTTATGAATTAAGATTTACAGAGACCAGAGTTATTTGATTACATCAGATGTTTTTTTTCAATAAATGTAATATGTATATGAAAATAATTTTAATGTTTTATCTGTATAATTTTACATTTTAAGACCATTACTAACTCCTTTGCTAGCAGCATATCACCTGGTGCAGGTTTATGATCACTCCATCGTTGTAAGGTGAATCATTTTGTAGTTTGTTTATTTAAATGGTGTTTTAAACCCCAATATTCCGGGATGCTTTGCTCGCAAGAAGAAATCTGTCTTGACTGTGTTCCTCATTTCTGTAGCATGGCCTGAAAACAAATGGCATCATTATTTCTATGTGCCCACAGCCTCCTTCTTTCTCTGTACCTTGTTTTTGCCACATCAGTGGTATTCCTGTTATTCAAAGTTAAGCACCTGTTGCCAGCTCTGCCAACCAGATGTTACAGAACAATCAATACTATAGTCAACTCCAAATAGTGTGTTAAGAGGTGAGTCAATTCCAGCACACCTGTCATGAAGCAATATGGTGATGCACTGGTAAAAAGATAATTGTCTATGGATCACCGCACAATTTTAAACCATTCCATAATTGAATCAGGATGATGCAGAACCTGCAATAGAATCACATGTATTAGAGGATTGTCTTTACCAAGTATATACTGTGGTAGTTTTTCAAGGCAAAGAGCTCACTTTCTTTTGGTTTCCGACTGCCTTTTGTGTGTTTTAGGTCTGTAATATTCCTCCTCTCTGTTTGAAATAGGGACCAAAGACACAACTCCTTCCTTTCCCCCAGGTCAATATGAAGGACTTTGGTCTATTAACGAGACACAGAGACATCATGTGCATCAAAAGTACTATGCAATGCACCAGATCTTTTTTTTTTTGCAAAATTAACCCAATTAATATGCATTTTATGCTGTGTCGGCTGGAGAAAACACATTGAAGATTTAATCAAATCCCCACGCAGTTTGCCATGAAATTTTGTTTGTGCATATTATTTCATGTTATATCTGAGCAGCAGCAAACAAAAAATGTGAAGTTAATTGGAGCTAAAGGTCTGGTCACATGTAGAGATGTATACAAAAATGCACCCCGCTTCCTATCCCCCCAGCTATGGGCTAAATAGTGCCACTGCCTAGTGGATACCTCAGGAGAGCAATAGGCTACAGGAGTAAACCCCTACAGAAAATCAACTTCCAAAGTGCTGCTATTTTTTGTTTTTCTTGCCCTTTATGTACGTGTTTAAGTCAGAGAGTACTGCTGGCATCATGTGTGGCTGCTGCTTCTCCCTCTCGTAGCCCCCTGCTTCCCATCCACCCCTGTATGTTTGTGCTATGTTTATCTGTTGTCTTGTTTCATCCCGTTTATTGTAAAGAGACTTTGAGTGTTAGAAAAGCGCTATATATGTTTAATGTTTTATTATTATCATTGAATTGTTGGAAAACCAGTATCCTATGGTGTGCACTTTAACTCTTCTGGAGTACAAACTAATTCCTAAAGAGAGACTGTGTGGTTAGGGGTTTCTTGGAAGACAGGAGTCAATTGCCCATCTATGGTTTTTTCCTTCATTGTAATGTACATTTACATTAGCTTGCTAACCACGTAGCATAGCATCGGCATTGATTGATAGCCATTTATCAAAGCAAGCTGTCACATCATTTTTTGTTGTTATGAGTGAAGAGCGATCATTAGGCTAATTTAGATGTGACCGCACCATTAGACAGGGCGTGAGATCTTTCACTTTCATTCCAATCAATTTTAGCACATCAGATTTACTGAAAATGGCCCCTAGCTTTTTGTTGTGGTCTGGGTATTTTACAGCAATGCCCTGCTAAGAGCGATGTTGGTGAAAAGGGAAATAGACAGAGCGGTGGGGAGGAGGAGGATGGAAGGTACACAAGGGGAAGTGTGATTCAGGTGATTCGTTTTTTGTTTTTTTTTCCTGAGGATCACTTTGTTCTTACGACGATGTAAAATTTTAATAAGAAACATCATAATGGTTCTCGTCCCACTGTAGACAGAGCTAAACCTTTTCCAGTTTCATGTCTTATGCAACTTTAAACACAACAACATATCCACACACTATATATTCCAGTAGAAATGCTGTCCTTTTTTCACTACACTGGACACAGTCTGTTGAATAATGACTGGAATAGCATTTAACTTATTTATTTATTTATTTTACCAATGTACTGTAAGTAACCCATGTTCACTTTTAATGAGACTGAACATTTTCCACATCAGATTAATTTTCAAGTTGTGATATCGCCTTAGGACACTTAATTAGAAGATGTCAAGGATACAGCCAAACTGACTAAAAAAGATCAGAAAAACCATAAAAAATGGTACTGCTTAATTAAACATTATGCATACATTGCAACTGGATGTGGATTCTGCTATTTTACCTGTGTTACACTTAGGTACGCTGTTAACCGTCCTTTAAGTTAGAATGACAAAAAAAACAGCTTTAAAGAATAATGAGAAAAACACCCTTAAGATGTTAAAGGGTAGATTCACTTTTGAGCCCAGACCCCATTAAAACATTGTCAGGCGTTTAGCATTTATACAGACAAAGACTTAATTGATTATTTCAGTATTGAGAAATTTAACATTCTGATGAGTCTTCTCTCCAGGCTTCACCACAGTCCAATAGCGCAATTGTATAAGTCTGCAAAATCATGATATAGCTCCTCTTTGAAAATGAGAACCTCTGTTTCACCAGTATGTGATGGAGATGACGAGAGGCTTTGCCTGCTGCCCCCACAGCCGCTGTGTCTGCCTTGAGAACAATGACTGACCTAGGTTTCTTAAATGTCTTACCCTGTGTATGGTTTGCCAAAATTAATGTTTCCCTCTCACCACACACCTAACAGCATAGGTAACTAAGCTAGCCTCCACAGACTAACAGAACAAATGTAATATTATACTACACCTGTGAAATGATTTGAGCCTTCCAATGAAATAGATCCTAATATCTTGTTTCTTTATCCTCACACTGTCCATCTCTGCTCCTCAAGCACATTATTTTGCATCTTTGAACACAATATGTTTAGTAGTAATGCTCAAACCAGTTACATACATCTCAGTCCTGCTTTAAGGATGGTGAGTGTGTTTCTTTAATAAGCAAATGATTCCAAAACATAAATCATTGAAATGAACTTCCATAGCCGTGATTGTTACGTTGCCAAGACTTTGAGTTGTATGTAAAGGCAATTAGAGAGCCATAATGCTCGTTGGTGAGAGAAGAATCCCACGGTTAGAGAGTCCCAGTCCTTGTCACACTCTGTTGCCTCATTTTGCACTGAACAACTAAGAGAAAGTGGGTCACACAGCATGCACTGTATATTTGTACCTTTACCAACAGACATTACAGCATCAATACTTGCAACCCATGTTAAACCAGATTCTAGCTGTGTGTTTAGGGTCAGTGTACTTGGTGGCCAACAGATTAGTTTTGAAATAAGAAAACCCCATTTAGAAATAGGGAAACAAAAACATTCCTTTTCCGTTTTTTATAATAGAAAACGGAAAATAAAGAAGAAAAAAATGACCCTGTTACCTGATTGTCTTCGATGTGCTTATTTAGTCTCAGTAGTAGTAGCATTTCCTTAATACAGCTGGTCCGACATTTACAGGTTTTCCTTGATTAATCTCTCAGTATTTATTGGGGTGAACTCTTCAGTGTTCTTTGTCAATGTGTTTTTACGCATAGGATTTCAGATGGTTATACTTAAATTAGGTTTTCAAATGCTCCTTTCGATGTGAAGGAAAGGAGTAAGTTGAGAAGGTTCGGGCGATTGATTTGGATGCCTCCTGGTCTCCTTCCTTTGGAGGTTTACTGGGCACGGCCAATTGGGAGGAGACCCGGGGTAGACCCAGAACTCACTGGAGGGACTACAGGTCCAATCTGGCCTGGGAACGCCTTGGGATCCCCCAGGGGGAGCTGGAGGGCGTTGCTGAGGAGAGGGACGTCTGGAGTGCCCTACTTAGCTTGCTGCCACCGTGACCCGACCCCAGAAAAGTGGCTGAAGATGAGATGAGATGTTTTCAAATGCGGAAAAATGAATGTGGGGTGTCAAATTCACTCTGTCAAGGTCGATCAAAGAAAGTATGTGCTGATAAAACCATGATTCCTACCAAACATTGATTTGAAATGTCATTACTGAGTGTTAAGGCAGTGCAACTACCCATTTATTGAGTGGTAAGAAAAATCAATATTGGTGCCCACCTCCATCATCAACTTTTAGTATTGTACAAAAGGCAAAAACTGTTTATTTGCTTGAACAGATCAATTTAAGAACTATTTTAATGATTATGTTCCATCGCTATGCACTAGTATTCAGCAACCATTAACAACTACTGCACATATATTTCACAGTAGATGTAGACGTGTGTTCGACCATATCGGATCCATGGGACCGACAATACTCTGAAGTCACCATCTAAATTGTGACATGCTGTGGCTTTTCACATTTCTAAAGTATATCATTAAATGAAGTTGACTGTGCCAATTTGTTTTTAATTGAGATGACTGCCAATTGGGTAAATTGGTCATTGTTAATACTTGAAATTGTAGCTTGTTGAATGATATTTCAGCAGAGGCAACCATCAGCAGCATTGTCAAAAATACTCGAAGAGCTACCATCAAATTTGGGGGCACTAAGTCCAGATTTTCCAGCAGGAGATAATTAAACTTGTCAGTGGGCCTTTTGGTGCCCTTTAAATACATGACTTCCGGGGTAGATTTCTTGTATGATGTCCCAAGAAATGTTGCTGGTTGCTAGGGCGTACCGAGTAACTGATTCCTCCAATTCATCCTTCGTCATATTTCCCATCTTGGTGACAAACTGAATTTTTTCTGAGACATGCTGAACATTTCTAAACCTTTCAGACAGCTCCTGGGTAACAGTGTGAATGCTGGGGTCAACTGTCCAAAGTAACAGGGGGTGTGGAAGAGAGGTGAAGAAGACAGTGCAGGCAGGGTGGAGTGGGTGGAGAAGCGTGTCAGGAGTCATTTGTGACAGATGGGTACCAGCAAGAGTCAAACGGAAGGTTTACAAGATGGTAGTGAGACCAGCTATGTTGTATGGTTTGGAGACAGTGCCACTGACGAAAAGGCAGGAGGCGGAGCTGGAGGTGGCAGAGTTGAAGATGCTAAGATTTTCACTGGGAGTGATGAAGAAGTACAGGATTAGGAACGAGTATATTAGAGGGACAGCTCAGGTTGGACAGTTTGGAGACAAAGCAAGAAAGAAAAGATCGAGATGGTTGGGACGTGTGGAGGAGATATGCTGGGTATATTGGGAGGAGGATTCTGAATATGGAGCTGCCATGGAAGAGGAAAAGAGGAAGGCCAAAGAGGAGGTTTATGGATGTGGTGAGGGAGGAATGCAGGTGGCTGGCGTGACAGAGGAAGATGCAGAGGACAGGAAGAGATGGAAACAGATGATCTGCTGTGGCGACCCCTAATGGGAGCAGCCAAAAGTAGTAGAAGTAGTTGTGTGTATATACAGTGACAATATAGTATCTTCATCTTCTGTGCCCCTGACAGTTTCTTTTGAGCTTTCTCAATCTCGACTCCTCTATGTCATGACAAGTTGACAACTTCGATCACGGGTGCCGCAAAGCCTCACACTCTAGAATCTCTTATGACAACATTTGAACTCTAATCACTGAAACAGTCATTGGACCGCAGCTGTAACAAATAAGTAGCCTGTCTTGTCCATGTGATCAGTCTAGACCTCGCTGTAGATTTCAAAAATATGTCTGTAATACAGCATGTACCTATTTTAAATGACAAAACTAAGACAATTCGCCACAGACACATTTTTCGTATCTTGTATATGTATAATTTTCACAAACCAGAAAAAAGTTGGCATTTTATGTTTCTGCAAACCAATTACAATTTACAGCCAATGTCAGTGGAGCCTACGTCATGTCACATGACTGTCAAGTTTCTGTCCATCCATCCATCCAAAATGGTTGACATTCCTTTTATTCTCAATGGAAAATACAATATTTTAAAATAATTTCGGCTTAAAATGTGTTTTGATAAAATTTCTAGTGAGAAATTTGCATTATATTTTCAGAATCTTTGTTCAGTGAATGTGTATGATCTTTAGTTTGTTAGTTATTACAAAGATTGTTTCAGGTCTCTCCAGAAAAAATGTTGGAATGCAATGTTACCGACATTGAAAACCTCAAAATGCATTTCTACAATACTAAATCAGAGGGGAACCCTTAGGGACTTGTAGGACTTCAGAGAAGGCTCAACATATCAGCATTTTAAATGTTATATTTAAAATATTTCATTTAATAAGAATTATATCTTCTAATTCTAATTTTAGCCTGATTTCGACCAAGTTTGCTTCAGTAATGAAAGGGTTACTGTCCTGAAGCCATGAAAATTAAGTTATTCAATCAGATTTTGTTGTTCTTGTCTCTTGGCAGAGAAAGGGTTGGCTGACTGGCTTTCTCGTTGGTTAGGACTGCTAGAAGTCCATGTGCTTGTGTGTTCATGTAGAAAGTAACAGATGAATCAGCCAATCATATTTTGCTTTTGTAGTGGGTGGGACAAAAAAAATCGCCCTAGGACTTCTAGAAGTCCAGACCTATCCAGACGTGGGCTCACTCATATAAAAGAATGATGTGCGGTTGCTGAGGAGTCATGACTTGTTATTGACCGACTCTTTCACATTGGCGATCCAAATATACTGGTTCACTTAAACCAATCGAACCGCACATCACTAACATTCGTCTGCGTATGAGACGAGTGTGATGAAGTTTATGAAGCATGGCTACAGGTAGAGACGAGAGTGACGTTGTAGCTAGCTTGTTAGCGTTACCCTTCTCGAGACATGCCTGCAGGGAAAAGCAACAAGTGATTGGAGATGGAAGGTCAACTCCCACTCTTGTCTCGCCTATGCTTCATCACCTCACCTGTCTGGTGTTGACCATCCCCGTATCCACCTCTTCAGCTGAGCGGGTTTTCTCGGCCCTGAAGCACATCAAGACGCACACTAAAAACACAACGGAAAGGATCGACTGGGGGCTTTGGCACTGATGTCCATAGAAAAAGGCCTTCTGATGGAACTTAAATCCAAGGAAAAACTGCATTATGCTGCCATTGCCCACTTCCCAAAGAAGGACCGACAGATGGACTTTATATTCAAGTAGCCTAATAAGGTAAACTGCCTAATTTGATTTTTCTCCAAATTAAAGCTGGCGTATTAATTTTACATATTGTGATGGCACTTCATAGCTGGTTAATACCACACTTTGCTCATGCAACGTTAGGCCTACTATATGCAATATTATGGTGTAAGGTTTTACATATTTTGCATACGATTGTATTGCGACTGTACTCGTTGCATATTCTGCATGTGAAGGTTGGTTTTGTCATTATTTCTACTCGTTGCTAATGAATTGTTTTCACTTGGTCTGGCCAGTTTGTAAAGAAGAGGTTTTATGATGCTGCATGCTAGCGCTGTCCATGTTGATGTTGTAGGCCAGAAGCAGAGGCCATGTCCTGTGCATTTTCATTGTTTTCCAAGTATGGGGAGAGACAGAGGCTATTTGATATCCAATGGATTTGATTTTGGTAAGTCTTGAAGCACTGAGTTACTGGCGGTATGTGTGTGTTTGTGTGTAGGTGAACTGTGTGTGTTGGAGGCTTTCACCTGTGGTGCTGCAATGGGTTCACTTTGTATGTGTGTGCGTGCGCGCGGCACAGGGCGTGTGTGATGCGTCAGTGCAGTAATACTGGGGTAGTAGTGCTTGTAGTTAGTGCATGCTGCATGCTGCTTCTGCTTGCTACGCTCTGCTCTCAGCTACTGCCGCCGGCTGGCCCTCTTTGCGGGGGTGAAAAGGGGAGCCGAGTGCGTAAGTCTCCCCTGCCGGTACATAGCCTCTCTACCGCCAAGACTCCTGCAGTGCCTCCTCGTGGCCACACACGGTAACTGGGTACCTTGAGGTCCCTGGCTAAACTGTAGGGGATCTCGGAGCTACAGTGGTCCCCAGAGGTCTAATGCGCAGGCCCATGTGAAGTGGATACGCCCTGGCATTGACCAACCACTGTCCCACTGCCTTGTGGGTAAGTGTAGGACGACAAAGGCTAGGGGAGCACACCCTGAGAGAAAAGCAACGTGCATGGCGGCGCACGATAGGCGGTCCTCTGACAGACTGGAGCTCCGGCAGCCTCCTGCAGCTGTGGAAGAGTGCTGGTCGTCTTGGGCCCCCCTTGCCACCAGATCCCACCCTCTCACAGTGAAGAAGTGCTGCTGGGACATGCGCACCCCCATCGGCACTGTAAATAATCTCTTTGCGCAGGTATCCACCTCTGCCTCGGTGAGACCAGCAACCGGAAAAAAATGTGTGTGTATGTGTGTGTGTGTTAGAGCTGTGTGTCGGAGCTGTTCACATTGTAGCCCGTGGAATTAGATAACACACAGGACACAATTACTTCCGGGGTTCTTGTAGCTTTAATTTTATTGTTTGAACCTTCGAATGCAGATCGTTTTACTGAGTGCATACATTCCTGTGTCTTTCGAGCAAACAGCTCATAAATGTTCACAGATGTGGCAAGTTTAACAGAAAAGATTTTAAAAAAGGGAAATAATAAATACAAAATACGGTGCAAAATACGGCAGTGGACTATGTACGTTAAACAGGGTTTAACAAGGACATGTGGAACTTCCTGAAGATCGCGCAACTTCTCACTCTGTCAGTTACCTTTAAACAGAATTAAAATGCATATAAAACCTTTACATCCCAAATACAATGGCATGGTGTGGCTTTATTCACGCCAACATTACCTTGTCATGCCTGCAATGGCGAACAGCGGTCGACGGCTCGCGCCCAAAATCACCGAACATCAACTCCAGTAGCGTCTAAATCAAACCATCTTGTCAAATTACCGACATACAATATTGTTTGGAATAATGTTACAGGTATATTTCACAAGATATTTACCCTTACTTACTACGGAGTCAGAGCACCGTCACACCGCAATCTTCAGGCGCTCCACACAAGAAAAAAAGAAAGAATACCCAAGATGCACTTGGATAACTTGCACGGAGTTACAATAAAAGTCCGCCACTGCCACTTACTGGTCAAAACATGCAATGACAACCAAAACTATAAAAATACACTCACAATCTGCCTCACAATTTAAATACATCAAATGACATTTTACATGGCTTGACAGTGTAACAATTACATATATTAACAGTTAAACTATACTAAATTTAAGTGGAAAATCATTTAACATATTTAACAGATTTACCACCCGGCTACATACTCCCCTGCAAATATAGTCAACGTCCTCGGTGACTACGAAACATGAACTGACTCAAATACTCCCTGCAAGGCCTTTTCAAAGAGAGCAGCACCCAGGCTTGTCAAAACCTTAGAGACCATGTCTGTGCTGACTGAGACTGCATTACAGGCTGACTTTGGCAGATGAAATGGGTTTGAATGAGATCCAGCCATTTCCCGCTTGCTTTTCCTAATGGCAGGTTTAGGTGCATAGGTTCTACGTCCTGCTCCACCAGCATCCTCTGTTAGTGCGGGCCTGTCCCTGTTTTCAATAATGGGCAAGTCACTGTCGCTAACGTCTGGATGCACATCATTAACACATTCTGTTTCTGTGCCACAATTTCTCATATCTGAATAACCTTCCTCAGGTCCTTCACCGTCACTCTCATCTGTGGGTGCTGTCACAGGTAAACTAACACTTTCTGCTGCAAGAGGCAGGTTAGGTACTTGCACAAGCCGGCGAGGGATGACTTCCTCAACAATAACAAAATCAGCCTCAGGTGACTCAGGCTCATCCTCAGCTACAGGCTGTGTAGTGGTCTGTAACCTAGTTCTAGTTCTTGGTTTGGGAACTGGTTTCGCACAAGGTCGCAATTCTGACCTATGAACTCTTTTAATGGGACCTCCCTCAAAGGGTTCAACAGCACGTGTGGTACCCTGGATGTCAACTACCTTGTAGACTGTTGAGGTCCATGTGTCCTGAATCTTATGTCTACCTGGGGGTCTGTGACGTAGGAAAACCAACTGACCAATGTCCACAGGAGGACAATACACCTTCTCATTTTGCAGTGAGATCCTCTCAGCTGCCTTCTGCTCTGAGTACTCTCTGGCTCTCTCATGTGCCTGTCGGAGTCTCTCCTGATGAACAGACAACCAATCCTGTTTCCTGTCTGACACACACTCACGCCCTAATAAAGCATCTACTGGGAGATGTGGCTGTACCCCGAAAAGCAAATAATAAGGCGAGTACCCTGTGGTGGAATGAGGAGTGACATTATAGGCATATACTACTTCAGACAGATGCTCTGGCCAACGCTTTTTTTTCTCTGGTGGGAGTGTCCTTAACAAGTCATGGAGCGTGCGATTGTATCTTTCACACTGACCGTTTCCCTGTGGCCTGTAGGGAGTTGTCCGTGTCTTTTTAACCCCATAGAGTTTGCACAGCTCTGCTATAATTTCACTCTCGAAATTTCGACCTTGGTCTGAGTGCAGTCTCTCTGGGACCCCATATTTCATGAACCACTCCCTGAGCAAAACTTTAGCTGTAGTGTCAGCCTTCTGGTCTTTGGTAGCATACGCTTGTGTGAACTTTGTAAACACATCGGTCACAACAAGGACATTTTCACGGCCATCTGAAGCTGCCTCCAACACTGTAAAATCAACAGCCACCACTTCTAGAGGTCGGGAGGCCAGGAATGCCTGAACTGGAGCATGGATTTTTGGCTGAGGCATCTTGGTCAAAATGCACCGCTCGCAGTTTTTAACCCAGCTTTCCACATCCTCGCATAGCCCTACCCAAAAACACCTCCCTCTTAGCAAGTTTACAGTGCGCTCTATGCCCTGATGTCCCATGTTGTTATGTACATTTTCTAGAACTTGGTCCCTCAAACAACTAGGCACGAGTAACTGCCACACTTCTCCATGACGTGGGTCTGTGATATCCCTGTACAACAACCCTTCTCGTTGTTGTATGCATCTCCATTGTTTCAACAATCTTTTCACTTGACTAGACAGGGCTGCTCTCTCTCTGGGACATGGCCTCCTCCCCCGATCCCAAAATGCCCTAAACTCTTTTAGGGTGGGGTCACCGGCCTGAAAACCTACCAGCTCCTCTCTGGTATAACCTGGCAGTGTGGGGGTGTTGCCCTGTTTAGTACCTGTCTCACCAGACCTCGACTCCCCTGCACGGATCTGTCTCACTTTGTAACACTCCAGACCTCTAGAGACAAGACCAGGATCCAGAACTGTTCCTCGCTCAATCAGGTTACACACAGTGATACAGTCGTCAAAATCCGAGTCAGGGTCTGTTTCAGGCTCCCCTGCAAACTCCTGCCTAGAGAGAGCATCTGCGGCGGCATTACTGCAACCAGGACGGTACTTAACCTCGAAATCAAAAACAGACAGTTGCGCTACCCACCTCTGCTCTATAGCACCTAACTTGGCTGTCTTGAGGTGGCAGAGGGGATTGTTATCAGTCAGGACAACAAACTTTGAACCAAGCAAGTAACCCCTGAATTTTTCAGCAACTGCCCATTTTAAGGCAAGCAACTCCAACTTCATGCTACTATAATTTCGGTCATTCTTCTCAGCCTGGCGTAGTCTGCGGCTAGCATATGCTAGGACACGTCTGGTGTCACCTTGCTGCTGACACAATACAGCGCCTAATCCATGCTGACTAGCATCTGTCTCAACTACAAATGGTTGTGTGAAATCGGCAAAACCCAAAATGGGAGCAGAGGTAAGTTTTTCCTTTAACTGCTCAAAGGAAGAGTCACACTCTGGTGTCCACATATTACAAAACTGGTGACCTACTTTCCCTGTTTTTTTCACACCTGAACATTTGTTGACTAGGTCATGCAGTGGCCCGGCAATCTGTGAGAAGCCTCGAATGAATCTCCTGTACTAACTACAGAAACCCAAGAACGACTGCAGCTCTTTGGCAGTGGTTGGGACCTTCCAGTTCTTAACAGCAGAGACCTTGGAGGGGTCAGTTCCTATACCTTCTGCTGACACCTGATGACCTCTACACTTGAAACAGATAGGCTGACCATCTGGTGTGAACTTTGGCTGGGGTCTAGGTCGTGGCTTGGGCTCTAGGAATGTCTGTTGAGTGCTGCGCTTACTCAGTTCACCTACAGCAAAGGCTAGATCAGCGAGTGTTTTGCCTAACTCTGCTAGCTGTTTTTCTTGATGGGCTACTGCTCTCCGAACATCATTTAATGCAATACCTTGGTCATTGTTCGTTTTAATAATAGAACACTGGGTTTCCGGAACCTCTGATGTAACTTGGTTGCTCTTTATGACCCTGGGACGATGAGACCTGCTGTCCTCCATCTCCCACAGGAGGGCCTCGTTCCTCACATCTAGAAGACTGCTCTCTGGTTTGTCCCTAACCATTTTCCTGAGTTCACGCCTGAGTGCTGCTTCTCTTAAACCCTCAATAAACCGGTCTCTGAGCACAGTTTTCTCATTAGGTATTACATCTGTGGACTGTTTCACTACAGAGCTCAAAATCTGGGATAGTGCATGGGAGTAGTCACGGAGGTCTTCTCCATCAGTTTGGTTACGGTTGTAAAAGGTCTGCAAAAGCTGTGTGGAACTGCGCTTTTCCCCAAATGCATTGCTCAGGTAAGAGTATAAATCACTGGGCCCCACTGACTGACCCCTCATGCATAGTCGCACCTCTTCCAATGCAGGGCCACGCAATAGAGATAGTATATAGTCACATTGTTCTTCTGTTGTTTGCTCTCTGTATCTTAAAACCCTTTCAACCTCTTCAATAAACTCTTCGACAGATCTCCTGTCTGTACCACACTCCCCACTAAATGCTTGGATCTGGCGTTCTCTTGGAACGTAGATGTATGAACGTGTGGGTGCACTGTTATCACTTGCTCTCTGAGCCCTTGCTTCACCATTTAACCTGGTGAGCTCATCTCGCAGTCTGGCGAGCCCTTGCATGGTGGTCTGCATTTCTTTTTTAGCACCTTCACCTATACCCATTATGCCACCTGAGGTGTGGCCATTATCATTACGTGAACTCCCTTCATCACCAGAATCACTAGACATAATGATATATTAATCTTTACTCAGTCCAGTATAAATGAGGATATTTAGTTCAAAACCTGGTTCAAGGATACTACAAGGACAGTCTTTAACTTGGAGCCTTGCTGGATCTTGGTCTTTGTAGCTGAAGTTAGCGCTGGAGTCCTCTGCGCTGGTACGGCTGAGTCGTGTGAAATAGGAAGCACCAGAACCTCTTAGAGGCCCTCACGTCATCTCTCGCTGGTCACCACCTCCACAGCAGGATGGCTTCAGACTCAACACCAACGGACGTCACCAGCAATCTTCACCACTGCCGTATTTTTTTTTAAGTAAAAATAAGCCACTCTGTTGCCAATTTAAAAAAAAATGTTTTAGCTACACCCCACTCCTGGTACCAAAATTATGTAGCCCGTGGAATTAGATACCACACAGGACACAATTACTTCCGGGGTTCTTGTAGCTTTAATTTTATTGTGTGAACCTTCGAATGCAGATCGTTTTACTGAGTGCATACATTCCTGTGTCTTTCGAGCAAACAGCTCATAAATGTTCACAGATGTGGCAAGTTTAACAGAAAAGATTTTAAAAAAAGGGAAATAATAAATACAAAATACGGTGCAAAATACGGCAGTGGACTATGTACGTTAAACAGGGTTTAACAAAGACATGTGGAACTTCCTGAAGATCGCGCAACTTCTCACTCTGTCAGTTACCTTTAAACAGAATTAAAATGCATATAAAACCTTTACATCCCAAATACAATGGCATGGTGTGGCTTTATTCACGCCAACATTACCTTGTCATGCCTGCAATGGCGAACAGCGGTCGACGGCTCGCGCCCAAAATCACCGAACATCAACTCCAGTAGCGTCTAAATCAAACCATCTTGTCAAATTACCGACATACAATATTGTTTGGAATAATGTTACAGGTATATTTCACAAGATATTTACCCTTACTTACTACGGAGTCAGAGCACCGTCACACCGCAATCTTCAGGCGCTCCACACAAGAAAAAAAGAAAGAATACCCAAGATGCACTTGGATAACTTGCACGGAGTTACAATAAAAGTCCGCCACTGCCACTTACTGGTCAAAACATGCAATGACAACCAAAACTATAAAAATACACTCACAATCTGCCTCACAATTTAAATACATCAAATGACATTTTACATGGCTTGACAGTATAACAATTACATATATTAACAGTTAAACTATACTAAATTTAAGTGGAAAATCATTTAACATATTTAACAGATTTACCACCCGGCTACAACATATTAAAAAATACCCCAAAACTTTGGCTGATTACAATATCATTGCGCCGTTGAAGGCCCACTGCCAGACCCCACGGTTCGCTACTGTACTAAATGCAATAAAGGAAGTCCCTGGATTACGAACGAGTTCCGTTTTTGAGTCTGTTGCTAAGTCAAATTTGTATGTAAGTGAGAACAATTATGTACAGTTTACATCAATTAGTCAAATGTTGATATTGTGGTGGACACGTATTGGGGACAGAATTCAACCCAGGAACTAAGGGTTAAGTCATGGTTGCCCTGGCAGGTTAACGCAGGGTTAAGTTATGGTTGTCCAGCCAGTTTTCTGGTTATTCTTGCCACCTCCGGTCAGTCGAGCTGTGGTTTTGTTGTCTCTCTGATTTACTGTGGATTAAAGAAAGTTGCCTACACGGCTAAAGTGTGAACCTACGGTCTTCTCCGTTACTTCGGCTCTACACTGGTGACCCCGACGTCGGTTTTCGGATAAGTTTTCTGAAACCACACACATTATGGCTACGAACGCCGTTGCAATTAAACTGCCGGAGTTTTGGGAGTCTTCCGCGGCTACATGGTTCGCGCAGGCTGAGGCGCAGTTCGCGCTCAGAGACATAACAGCAGACGAGACCAGGTACTACTACGTAGTGGCAGCGCTGGGGTGCGCTACGGCTTCCAGGATAAGCGGTTTCATAACCAACCCACCGGCCGATGGTAAATACGCCGCACTTAAACATCTCCTCCTTGAAACTTTTGAACTGTCAGCAACGGAGAGAGCACGTCGCCTCTTCGCAATTCAGGGCTTGGGAGATGGCAAACCATCGGAGCTAATGAGCAGGATGTTAAACCTGTTGAATGTTTTATTATAATATAATGTACGCCCTTACTTATTGTGTTCATAGTAATGGATATAACTCCTGTGCCCAGTAGAGGGCAATAATATTATTTGTCCACCAGAGGGCAATGTTTACACTAGGCAGTGCATCAGGATGTGATGTCACTGCCACTTCTTCTGTTGGTAGCCTACCAGTTCCGGTAGACTTGTTGATTCAACATCATGCGACAACATGGTCGCATGATGAGCCTGATGGAAAATAAATATGCCAAAGGCTAAAGATACTAATAGTGTCAAGTTGTATCAATCTCCACCGCTACGCCGATACATCTGACAGGTTATGGGCCCAGTCATGCCAGTTTAGAGCAAGGAAAGGTAACAGAAAAACGAACTTTTGTCTGTTAGCCAAGTGAAGCTACTAGCTAGGCTAAAAGGGCTTCTGAAGACGGCGCCGAGAGACTCCCGCTGAAAATGCAGTGAAAAGCGCGCAACGAGAGTTTCTACAAGCCGCAGTTCAACGTTTGGAGATTGAACTTGGAAAAGAAAGTGATAATGGCGGCTGCAGCAGGAACGGTCTCCTTGTTACAGCAGCAGTTAATGAGGCCCGTGTTCGACGGAGCAGAGGATAAGTACGATCTGTGGGAGACAAGATTTCTTAGCCGGTTACACATTCTGAAATTAAAAGACACTATTTTACAAGCACCAGCCGACGGTGCCGATGCTAACGCTATAGCTACAGATGTAGCAAGAAATGCAGACTGTTATGCACAATTAGTAAATTCACTTGATGATAAGAGTCTGTCATTAATAAGACACGATGCTGCTGAAGATGGCCGCAAAGCTCTAAAAATATTAAGAGAGCACTATACAGGTAAAAGCAAGCCAAGGATTCTGAATCTGTACACATCCTTGACCACTATAAGTATGGAAGGAACTGAGACTGTTACAGATTACATAATAAGGGCAGAGAATATTATAACAGCTCTCCGCGATGCAGGAGAGAATATAAGTGATGGGCTACTTGTAGCCACCATCTTGAATGGACTGCCTGACTCATTCAGACCACTGGCTGTCCATGTAACACAAAATGAGGACAATGTCACATTCCAAGACTTTAAGAGAAGATTGAGGGTGTATGAAGAGTCCGAAAAGATGAGGACGTCTGGATCTGCGGACACTGTGATGAAGACTAACACTAAGCAAAGCAAACAAGGCACCAAGACACAAAGAAAAGATGGGGAAGCCACTCTGACGTGTTACCGATGTGGTGTTAAAGGACATGTCAGGACCAAGTGCACCCAGAAAGTGTGGTGCAGTCACTGCAGGAGCAACTCGCACGCTGACTCAGTGTGCAGGAAGAAGGGAAAAGGAGACGGAGCCCGAAAGGTTGCAGAGGACGAAGAGGAGGAGAGCAGGAACGACAGGGACTTCCTCTTCATGACGACGAGCAACGATAGGCCACCAGCCAATGTGAAAAAGAAAGGGATCATGGTGGACGCTGGGGCGACATCTCACATTGTGACTGATATTGCCATGTTCGAGAGCTTCGATAACACTTTCCAGCCCGACGCCCATTCAATCGAGCTGGCAGATGGAACTAAGTGCACGGGGACAGCGCAACGCAGAGGGACGGCGCTGATCTCTCTACTAGACAGCGATGGACGAGAACAAACCGCACAGCTACAGGACGCATTGTATATGCCGACGTACCCGCACGACATCTTTTCAGTGGCAAGAGCAACCAATGCAGGGGCGACAGTGACTTTTAAGAGAGGGGACAGTCACATGCTCACCAAGAAGGGTACCAGGTTTGATTTCCATGAAAGTGGTCATTTGTTCTACCTACCCACTGTTGTGAAAAATGTTGATACTTGCAGTGTGTGCCATGACATGCAAACATGGCATGAGATTTTAGGGCATTGCAACTACGAGGATGTAAGCAAACTAATGGGTGTGGTAAGAGGTATGGAAATACGAGGTAGTGCTGTTAGACCAGCACAGATGTGTGAGATATGTACTAAAGGAAAGTTCACACAAACACGGAATAGAGAGGCAGATAAAAAGGCTACAGAGCCTCTTCAGCTAGTCCATACGGATCTTGCTGGTCCCATGAGAACCCCAAGTCTAGAAGGTCACAAGTATGCACAGTCTTTTACAGACGATTATTCGGGTGCGATGACCGTATATTTTCTCAAATCCAAAAGTGATGCCTTACAGGCCACAGAGAGGTACTTAGCAGACTCCGCCCCCTTTGGAAAGGTCAAAATAATTCGCTCAGATAATGGGAGCGAATTCACCAGTAAAGAGTTCAGAGCACTGCTAACCAAAAATGGCATAAAACATGAAACATCCGCACCCTATTCACCTCACCAGAACGGTACAGCGGAGAGAGGTTGGCGAACCCTCTTTGAGATGGGTAGGTGTATGCTGCTAGACAGCAAGTTACCAGATACACTGTGGAGTCATGCTGTGCAGACCGCAGCACACGTAAGAAATAGGTGCTATAGTAAACGCACCCAGCAAACACCATATGAGATGCTTACAGGCAAGAAACCAGACATGTCCAGACTTCAGAAATTCGGGTCTGTGTGTTTTACATACACACAAGAGAAAGGGAAGATGGACTCCAGATGTAAAGAGGGTGTTTTTGTGGGCTACGATAAGAATAGTCCTGCTTATCTTGTATATTTTCCTGACACACAGAAGGTATCACGACACAGGTTGGTGAAGTTCAACAATAGGACCCCTAAAGAGAAAGAAACACAGACACAGGGACCACACAGTGAATGTCAGGACAGGGAGGTAGAACCCATGGTCTATGACAATGAGATAAATGATGATGAAAATGCATCAGGTCAAAGTGTTGGTGGTGATGTTTCTGAGGTCGAGAGTGAACAGCCAAGCAGTGGGGGAGTTAGAAGGAACCCACCTAGAAATAGGAGAATGCCAGCGCATTTACAGGAATACGACACTGATACAACAGACACACTGGTAATTTGTGTAGATGCTTGTTACAGAGCTGTTTGTGACATACCACAAACTTTTCAGGAAGCTATCAGGTCAACAAAGTCAAAACAGTGGAAAAATGCTATGGATGACGAAATGCAGTCACTGAAAGAGAATGAGACTTTTAAAATCACCCAGTTGCCACCAGGCAAAAAGACAGTGGGGGGCAGGTGGGTGTATTCCCTAAAGAGTGACGCTAATGGGTCAGAAAAATGTAAGGCTAGATATGTAGCTAAGGGCTACAGCCAAAAGGAAGGTATTGACTACGAAGAAACCTTCTCGCCGACAGCTGACATGACTACTGTTAGAGTTGTCATGCAGAAAGCAGTGCAGGACGATTTAGTTTTACATCAGATGGATGTAAAAACTGCATACCTGCATGCAAAAATAGATAAAGAGATATACCTAGAACAACCAGAAGGTTATGAGGAGGTATCAAAAACCGGAGAACGACTAGTATGCAAACTACAGAAGTCCCTTTATGGACTTAAACAGTCCGGCAGGAACTGGTATGCTCTGTTACATGCATACCTCACAGAAAATGGTTTCAAACAAAATCCTGCTGATAACTGTCAATACACAAGGGAAAAGGAAAATGAAAAAGTAATCATTATTGTATGGGTCGATGATCTAATCATTGCCGCTAACAATGAGGATGTTGTGAAAACTGTAAAAATGATGCTCACCGCTAGGTTCAAAATGAAAGACCTGGGGAAACTCAATCATTTTCTAGGGATTGATTTTCACCAGTCAGGGAGCCAAGTCACTATGTCACAAGAGAGGTATGTGAATAAAATCCTCTCCAGGTTTGGGATGCAAGACTGTAAGTCTAGAGAGACCCCATGCGAGGCAAAACTAGAATACACAGAGGATGCAGAAAAAATGGAAGATCCAAGGTTGTATCGAGAGGCAGTTGGGAGTTTGATTTATTTGGCTACTTGCACTAGGCCAGATTTAAGTTTTGTGGTCAGCAAACTTTCCCAACATTTCTCTGATCCAACTGAGGAGCACTGGAACACAGTAAAGCACGTGTTCAGGTATCTCAAGGGTACAAGTCACCGTGGTTTATGTTTTAAAAGGGATTACAAAAGTCAGCTAGGGCTTATAATCCACAGTGATGCTGACTGGGCCTCAGAGGTCTCTGATAGACGTAGCACCACAGGATATTGTGTCAGCCTAAGTGAGAGAAGCTCTCTCATTTCTTGGAAGAGTAGGAAACAACCGACAGTTACACTATCTACCCGCGAGGCAGAATACATGGCCTTAGCGTCAGCTATTCAGGAGTGTATGTATTTACATCAGCTACTCAAGGGTATGGATAAATACAAATATGCACAAACTAAGGTTTATGATGACAACCAAGGAGCAATTGCTTTAGCAAGAAATCCAGTTAATCGCCAAAGATGTAAACACATTGATATTAAATATCACTTCATACGAGAGACTGTTAGTAGTGGTAAGATATCTCTGGAATACTGTCCTACTGACAGCATGATCGCTGACTTGATGACCAAACCAGCCACAAAGCTACAACTTAAAAAGTTTGCTCAGCACTTGTTTGGTACTTGAACTGCTAAAACGCCATGTATGGTGTGACTCATTGTATTTTTGTTATTTTGGTAACTAATCCCTAAATAGCGGGAATATTTTTGGTTATTGTTTTCTACATTGCACTGTTATACCACAATAAGCTATGTGCGAGTGGGGGTGTTGAATGTTTTATTATAATATAATGTACGCCCTTACTTATTGTGTTCATAGTAATGGATATAACTCCTGTGCCCAGTAGAGGGCAATAATATTATTTGTCCACCAGAGGGCAATGTTTACACTAGGCAGTGCATCAGGATGTGATGTCACTGCCACTTCTTCTGTTGGTAGCCTACCAGTTCCGGTAGACTTGTTGATTCAACATCATGCGACAACATGGTCGCATGATGAGCCTGATGGAAAATAAATATGCCAAAGGCTAAAGATACTAATAGTGTCAAGTTGTATCAATCTCCACCGCTACGCCGATACATCTGACAAAACCTACTGGGTCAAGAAAAGCCATGTTTCCTGTTTATGGAGCTGTTTCTGCGCAACATGGCGCCCCACGTCCAGACTGCGCTCGCTAACTCCACCATCACTGATCCCCGTGAGCTGGCAAAGGAGGCTGACCGATTCTTCGTCGCTACACAACGTTCCTCCCATGCCGGGGTGCTGGCTCCTACCTTCACTGGCCCCCCGCCGACATCGCGGGCGTGGCCCGACGGTGGCGCCACAGCATCAGACCGCTACAAGCCCTCTGGACTCTGTATGTACCACGCTCGATTTGGTGCGAAAGCTAAACGGTGCCGTTCCCCCTGCAACTACAGGCCGACGGGAAACGAGAGGGCCAACACTTTGGCGATACGAGCAGGCTACTCTTCATCCTCGACACCATCTCCGGTCGGCGATTTCTTTGTGACACGGGCGCACAGAGAAGCGTGCTCCCTGCTACTGACGTCGACATCATGGGCGGGGAGCGGGGCCCCCAGTTGGCGACGGCTGACGGCAGCCCTATCCACACCTACGGCGTGCGGTCTGTAGAACTGTGTTTTGGTGGACAACGTTTCACGTGGGAGTTCGTCATGGCCAATGTAACGCTTCCCCTCCTCGGAGCTGATTTTTTGTGTGCTTACGGTTTGCTAGTGGACATTCAGAACAGCCGTCTGGTCGATGCCTTAACCTTCTCCTCCTTCGCATGTACGCGGAGGGAAGCGGCCTATGCAGGTCTAGCCAACTCTCTCTCAGAGGCAGACAAGTTCACCCGCCTCCTCGCTGAGTTCCCTGACCTCACCCAGCCTACCTTCTCTGCACCCACCGCTAAGCATGGGGTGGAGCATCACATTACTACGAAGGGGCCCCCGGTCTACGCCAGAGCCAGGCGTCTCGACCCCGCCAAACTCGCCATTGCCAAGTCTGAGTTCGAGAACCTGGAACGCATGGGGATCATCCGCCGCTCTGACAGCCCGTGGGCGTCCCCACTCCACATCGTCGCTAAGCCTGATGGAGGTTGGCGCCCATGCGGGGACTACCGCCGACTAAATGACGCCACCACGCCTGACCGCTATCCTGTCCCGCATATCCAGGACTTTTCTGCAAACCTGTCTGGCAAATGCGTCTTCTCAAAAGTCGACCTGGTCCGTGGTTATCATCAAGTTCCCGTGCACCCCTCAGACATCCCCAAGACAGCGGTGACAACCCCATTCGGCCTATTTGAATTCCTACGAATGCCATTTGGACTCAAAAACGCGGCCCAGTCCTTTCAGCGGCTGATGGATTCAGTGCTCCGTGGCCTTCCTTTCATCTTCGTCTATTTGGACGACATACTCATCGCCAGCGCCTCCGAGGAAGAACACCTGTCCCATCTTCATGCCCTCTTCACACGCCTCAGCCAGCATGGGCTGATCGTCAACCCGGCGAAGTGCCGGTTCGGGCTGACAGCCATTGATTTCCTCGGGCACTGCATCACTGGGGATGGGGCGGTCCCCCTGCCCTCAAAGGTGGAAGCGGTGGCGGCCTTTCCGCGCCCCCAAACAGCTCGTGCGCTCAGGGAGTTCATCGGGATGGGGACATTCTACCACCGCTTCATTCCTCGAGCCGCCTTTATCATCCGGCCACTGTACGAGGCGCTGAAAGGCATGTCCCCCAACCAGGCGGTCGACTGGACAGCAGAGCGGGACCGTGCGTTCACCGAGACTAAAGCTGCGCTCTCCCAGGCTACCCTGCTAGCGCATCCTTCACCTACAGCGCCTATTTCCATAACCACGGATGCATCGGACTATGCTGTTGGTGCGGTTCACGAACAGTGGGTGGGGGGGGCTTGGCAGCCTTTGGCCTTTTTCAGTCGCCAGCTTACACCCCGAGAGCGCAAGTATAGTACTTTTGACAGGGAACTCCTCGGTCTCTGGCTCGCCGTCCGGCATTTCCGTTTCCTGCTAGAGGGCCGTGAGTTTACTGCGTACGTGGACCACAAGCCCCTCACGTTTGCCATGTCCAAGACGGCCGAGCCATGGTCCGCTCGCCAGCAGCGACAACTCTCCTACATTTCGGAATTCACCTACCTCTTCACTGTGGTGGACAGGACTACGCGCTGGCCTGAAGCTGTTCCCCTGGCATCCACGACGTCTGCTGATGTGGCCCGGGCTTTTATTGGGTCGTGGGTCTCACGTTTCGGTACGCCTTCCGACCTTTCATCTGACCGTGGGCCACAGTTTACCTCAGAGCTATGGAATGCTGTGGGTGAGGCTCTGGGCGTCAAGCTTCATCGCACTACCGCCTACCACCCTCAGGCGAACGGCCTATGTGAGCGCTTCCACCGGTCCATGAAGGCTGCGCTTCGGGCTACTCTCAAGGACTGCAACTGGGTCGACAAGCTCCCATGGGTCATGCTGGGCCTGCGGACCGCCCCGAAGGAAGACCTACAAGCCTCCTCTGCGGAGCTGGTGTACGGCACGCCGCTGCGAGTCCCAGGCGATTTCATGCCCAATGCAACGCGTCCCTGGTCAGCTGTGGACCAACGAGCCTCCTTGCTGGACGGGGTCAGAGCTTTCATACCCGTCCCTACCGCCCAACACGGCGCTCCGGTGTCCCAGGTGCCCCCAGGTCTGCAGTCAGCGGACTACGTGTTCATCCGTCACGACGCACACCGCCCCCCTCTGCAACCCCCTTATGACGGCCCCTTCCGCGTCCTGGAACGGGGAACTAAGCACCTGGTGGTGGATTTTGGGGGCACGGCCGAGCATGTTTCAGTGGACCGAGTTAAACCCGCACACCTGGACTTGACGCAGCCGTTGGAGTTAGCCCAACCTCCTCGTCGCGGTCGTCCCCCGGCTCCGCCTCCTCCCCCCGTGGAGGCCCGAGCTGCCTCTTCTGCTCCTCAGGCCGACCTCCACAGGCCCGCGTCAATGCCTCCCACAGACACTCCGGCCCCTGTTATCCGGAGCCGCCGCGGACGGCCTGTCGTCCACCCGCGCCTGCCTGACTTCGATTACTAGGGCGAATTCTGGGGGGGCTCATGTGGTGGACACGTATTGGGGACAGAATTCAACCCAGGAACTAAGGGTTAAGTCATGGTTGCCCTGGCAGGTTAACGCAGGGTTAAGTTATGGTTGTCCAGCCAGTTTTCTGGTTATTCTTGCCACCTCCGCTCAGTCGAGCTGTGGTTTTGTTGTCTCTCTGATTTACTGTGGATTAAAGAAAGTTGCCTACACGGCTAAAGTGTGAACCTACGGTCTTCTCCGTTACTTCGGCTCTACAATATATTTTACCTAAAACATCATACATATAATAATGCAGTAATAACAATAATAATAGTAACCATTACATATATATAGTGCTACACTCAAAGCACTTCACATTGAAGGGGATAACTCACTTCAACAATCACCAATGTGTAGCACCCACCTGGTGCTGGTATTAATTATAATACAATAATACTAATACTAATATTATTATAATATATAATTGTATCAATCATATTAATTATTACATTATTATATATTATAATAATAGAATAATACAGTGTAACAATAATAATAATAATATCAGGTCCTTGGGAGCTGTCCCTTAGAAACAAGGTTGTGTCATCTGCAAGCTGACTAATAATCCCTCCACAAGCACATCAGACACTGCTGCGATCTGCCCACATTCAAGTCATTAATCAGGACTTACCTTCAGACTTCATCTGTGATTTATGTGATATATAATGTTTGTTTTTCTTCCCCTTTTGTATCTGTCTAAGTCGGAGAGTACTGCTGGCGTCGTGTGTAGCTGCCGCTTCTCCCTCTTGTAGCCCCTTCCCAACTACCCTTATATGTCTGTGTTATTTTTATCAGTTATCTTGTTTCACCCCATTTATTGTTAAGTGACTTTGAGTGTTAGAAAAGCGCTATATAAGTTTAATGTATTATTATTATTATTATTATTAACATTATTATGAATATTTCTACCAGCAATGACAATACCTTGCAGATTACTACTTAATATATTCACATTAATTTGGGCAGCAAGTAAAAATAGATAAGGATATATTGGGCATCCTTACCGAATGCCGTGTTTCCCTTCAAATCTGGAAGATAACCCCATTTAAGCTTAATTGAACAGTAACATTATTGTAGAGTTTTAATTGCAGTAAAAAATAAATCTCTAAAGCCAAACTTCCTTTTCCCCTTGAAGACGTCTAACAAGAAAAAAAACAGTTTTCCGAAATTAAATGTGAATAATCAATTAAATCTAAAACTACCCTAATATTGTTGAAACATATGTCTATTGGGACTGAATCCTGATTGTGCTTCATCAGTTATAGAATCAATTGCTGTTTTGACTCTTCTAGCAAATATCAAGGCCATAATTTTATAGTCATTATTCAAAAGGCAAATTGGGCACCACTTATCAATGTAGAGTAAATATTTGCATGGTTTGGGGATTAGGGTCATCGAGACTTGAGTCATACTCCAAGGTAAGGGCACTGGCAAATATGCTCTCGTTAAATACTTGTAATAAGAAGCGACCCATCTGCTGGGGAAAATTAATTTATACAATTCAGACGATAAACTATCTGTTCCAGGGGACTTGTTATCCTTAAGAAGTCCTGCACAATTACTGACCTCTGTTGAGGATAAAGGGTGATCACAAAGATCCCAGAGTCATCGAGTTGAGGGGTGTTGTGTAACGAATTTATGAATTCTATCATTCTTAGAGTATTTTGATGTATACAATTTCCTATAAAAGGTGGAACAAAAGTTGGATATAAGCTTTGGGTCATCCGATATAGTGTCATAAATTTTTAACTCATTAATAGTATTGATTTTTTGATGACAGTTTTCCAGTCTGAAGAAATACGAAGAGTTCAGTTCTTATTCTAACCATTGTTTTCAGGCCCTTATGAAAGCTCCTTCTGCTGTCTCTTTATATGTCATATCTAAGCTCTCTTGCAAATTAAGCATTTCTGTTTTGTCTTATTCTGTTTAGGTGTCTGGTGAAATTTGAGAGAACAAGGAAATAACTGTGATATAGGCGCCAGCATCCCCGCAACCCTGAGAGCAGGATAAGCGGTTCAGGAAATGGATGGATGGATGGATGGATGGATGGAATATTTTGCTCCTCTAATTTCCCAATTTTAGCAAGATTATTTCCAAACTTCATTGGGTATTTTGCTGACTCATATTTAAATAACCCCCAATTAAAACAAAAGGAATTTTCAACTTTTACTTCGCTAAAAATGTGTGTTATTAACTGAGATTTTTGTCTTCACTGGCTTATTTTTAAGGGGAGTTTTTTCCATTTCCAATAATTTGCTTTACAAACACTATCTCAGGAAAATAATTTAATAGAAATATAGATAACTTAATGATCACTGAATGGACAGGGAAGAATGCTCACTGAAAAAACCTTGCTCTTTAATACTTCTGGAAACCAACCAGAAGTCTAACCGAGATAGCCTTGTGTTTTCTTTGTTACTCCAAGTAAACATTACCACATCTCTAACTCTCCATATGTCTATTAGGTCATATTGCTCCATAAAAAAATAAAGTATGTACTTATACCATTATTGGATGCAGGTGGCCATCTATCAATCAGGGGATTCAAAGTTACATTAAAGTCCATCCAACTAAGATATGGGAATTTGAAGATATAGTTAACCAATGTTTAAGTCTATTCTCTACGTGGGCAGATAATTGGCTGTTTTCTAAATTGAAATTTTACCCATATATACATTAAAAATAATCAAAACAATCTTGTAATTGACAACTTGAGAGATGAAGAGCCCTTTTGGATGTGTGTCTGTATGTAAAATGTCACGATGATACTTATATTTCATGGTTTAAAAAACAGGTGATCTTTCTGTGCAGTGAGCAAACCAAAAATCATTACCCTACTGGGTTCTGAAAAATTCACATCACTTGAAATTGAATGAGATTTCTGGCAAAAACAAAAATCAGTGTTAAGCTGCTTAGCAAATAAAAATAAAGCTTTAGGTTTCGTTATATTTCTTAATATACAAGGGGGCTGAAATGAGTTTCCTCCGTAGGGTGTCTGGGCTCAGCCTTAGAGATAGGGTGAGGAGCTCGGATATCCGGAGGGAGCTTGGAGTAGAGTCGCTGATCCTTCGCGTCGAAAGGAGCCAGTTGAGATGGTTCGGTCATCTGATCAGGATACCTCCTGGGCACCTTCCTTTGGAGGTTTACCGGGCACGGCCAACTGCGAGGAGACCCAGGGGTAGACCCAGAACTCGCTGGAGGGACTACATAGGAACGCCTGGGAATGCCTTGGAAACCCCCAGCAGGAGCTGGAGGGCATTGCTGGGGAGAGTGCCCTACTTAGCTTGCTGCCACCGCGACCGGACCCCGGAGAAGTGGCTGATGATGAATGAATGAATGAATATTTCTTAATTCCCTGGCATTTAGGCATGCCAGCTCAGCACACCTATCAGCACTGACAGACAGACCGAGCCAGCAGTAACAACTGCCAATGCTGCTTCTGAGCCGTCATTAATGTTATTAGCTGTAGTTGTGTTTATCCTGCTATGCAAACATCAGAGAGTACCAAGACCAGCCTGCCATGTTTTAACCTTTACATGGTTTTTAACCTGCGGATGCCAGCAAACTATCGTCTAGGATTTAGTCACTCTTTAAACACCAAGTAATTAGATTATTTATGACTAATATTGACTGGCGGCCTGCCCAAGGCATCTCCTCGCCTGCCGCCCAATGACTGCTGGGATAGGCTCCAGCATCCCGTGACCCTGATTGGGATAAGCGGCTTGGATAATGGATGGATGGATGGATGACCACTATTATTAAGGACAAATTGTTGCGTGACTTATCCTGGAATTTTATCATAGAATAAATGACTATGCTTTTTTTTTTCCATGAAAGACTGTCATCACTCCAAATCTCTCACAGGTTTGTCCTTTTATCCCTTAAGGGCAATGAAAGAACGGCCATAAAAAGAGTTTGGAGAATGAACCACCACCTGTTCAGTACTCATATTGTCAGATATGGACACTCATTTCATTGCGAGTGGCTGTACAAGAAGGCTGTGCAAAAAAAAGTGTGTGTGTGTGTGTGTGCGTGCGTGCGTGCGTGCATGTGATTTGAAATGTGTGTGTGGCGTTACAGCTTTCCATTATCCTGTGTAGTGGCTGTCCACGGCCAATGTCCAAAATTAATAGTTTAATCCAGTAGTCATGTTTGCTATATTGACCATGTGTAATGTGTTAGGACACAAATATCATGTTTTAAAGTGCTTCCCCATTCTGATTTATGGATTCAGCCTCCATTAATTAAAGGATTTGGGGTACACTGTGAGATGTCTCGAAGAAAAAAAAGCCTCATGAGTGCCCTGTTTTATAGCCACAAAGGTATATGGCTTCACACTTTACAATGCAAATACGGGCGCCTGGGTAGCGTAGCAGTCTATTCCATTGCCTACCAACATAGGGATCGCTGGTTCAAATCCCCGTGTTACCTCCGGCTTGGTCGGGTGCCCCTACAGACACAATTGGCTTTGTCTGCGGGTGGGAAGCCAAATGTGTACTGGTCACTGCACTAGCGCCTCCTCTGGTCGGTTGGGGCGGCTGTTTGGCGGGGAGGGGGGACCTGGGGGGAATAGCGTGCTCCTCCCATGCGCTACGTCCCCCTGGCGAAACTCCTCACTGTCAGGTGAAAAGAAGCGGCTGGCGACTCCACACGTGTCGGAGGAGGCATGTGGTAGTCTGCAGCCCTCCCCGGATCGGCAGAGGGGGTGTAACAGCGACCGGGATAATTGGCCGGATACAATTGGGGAGAAAAAAGATGGGGGGGGGGGTGCAAATACACGAGCATTGGTATCAGTATAGGCATGTGTGACAGTATAGGCATATTGAGGATATTCTCCATTGTTTCGGAGACAAATGAAAGACGCATGTTATTAGCAAGCAGTTCCCAAAATGTTGGCAGTAGCAAAGGGCTTGAGCAAGGTTTCAGCTTGAAGACAGTCTGGGCATTTTAAGGTAATACAAAAGTTCATCGCTGTGTCGTTAAAAAGGCAGGTAACTTCAACAAAAAAAAAGAAATGGTCCCTTTATATTTCTGCATGATTTAAAAAAAAGAAAATCAAAATGAATAATTTTTAGGATTTTTATGGAACACCCCCCGTGGTGTGAACATGAATCTATTCAGCCAAATGAGAGATGCAAGAGTCCCTGTTTTAATTTCAGGCCTGGCAATGCATTCGGCGTAGTGCCTTGCAAACCTCGATGTTAAGCGTTTGGCTTCTTTGGACCACTACACACAATCAGAAACCGGGTCAATGTTCATTTCCAAGGCATTCCAGATCCTGCATTATCAGGAGCTGGGTAGCATGGCAGTGTGCACAACCTCCCCATTTGCATTCAACATAGCAAAGAGGGTAAACGGTCGGCCTTCAAAATGCATTTTGGCCGAGGAAAAGCTGAACCACAACCTGGGGGGTGCCAATGGATTAGCCATGTCTGCAAACCACAAATTCTGGAATTTAAAGAAGGCAAACTGGGTCTTGTAAGCCACAATCATACATGCGCATATTTTGTTTAGACATTTTGTGCGCGATATGGAAACACTGAACTGTAAGTTCTGCTAAGGCCTCATTAAAATGCATTATATATATATATATCTATATATATATATAGATATATATAGATATATATTTGTGTGTGTGTGTGTGTGTGTATGTATATATGTACGTATATATATATATATATATATATATATATATATACACATATACGTATATGCATAGTAGAAATTTATATGTGATTTAGACATATTTTCACTGTAAGAAACGTGCAAGTTATATAAAAATCCCCCCCTGAGCTTCTTTATTCCAGTGAATGATGCACTAACATCAGTGCCTGGAGTGAAATCTCTGTCAATACTATGCGCTGGTGTTCATGAGTGATGGCCTGCAGTGATGGCTTTGCCATTTTTGGAAGACGTTCGCAGACTTTTGCCAAAGAAATTGAATTTGGAGGCCATGCTGATTCCTTGCTCCATTATAGAGACGATGTGCACACTTCATAATTTACCTCTATTGCTCCTACTGTCATGTCTTACTGTCTTAGAGGGGATCGAGTAACTCTGCAAAGTAATGTTCTCTCTTCTTTTTTTCCAGGGCTCATAGCTCTTCCGTGGCATTCACAGTCAGTAAAGCGCTGGTTGTTTAGTTCTGCTGCTGGTGTCATTATCGTTTTGTTGACAGTACCGAATGAGCTGAATGAGAAATTGAATGTTAAATGAGCAAACACAAGATAGTTCAACAGCCATTCCTGGCTAATTGTGTGGTTTGGATATTAAGCTTGTTAATGAGCACACAATTCCACTATTACTGTGATTCATAACTAGAAATGTGGATTCATTGTGCAAATTAACAGATTTGAGAAGAATCGTTCCTAAATTGAGTAACCGTTTCTCTCATATTGATTCACAGTACATACAGTACAGTACACAAGGCCCGTGTCAGGCATGGTGGCACTTAGGATGCCCTAAAAGGCAACATTCACCTTAACCTAGTTTACAATAGGCTAGCTTGGTTTAAAGACACGGCGAGAATTATCGAACATCTTACTGGTTCTTTGCTAATATCGTTTCATGTTTTACCCTGTGCTCATCTGAAAGTGTCTCTGGGTCACACAAAAAAAAAGAAGTGGGGGCGTCCGGGTGGCGTGGCGGTCTATTCCGTTACCTACCAACACGGGGATCGCCGGTTCGATTCCCCATGTTACCTCCGGCTTGTTCGGGCATCCCTACAGACACAATTGACCGTGTCTGCGGGTGGGAACCTGGATGTGGGTATGTGTCCTGGTCGCTGCACTGGCGCCTCCTCTGGTCGGTCGGGGTGCCTGTTAGGGGAGTGAGGGAGGGACTTGGGGGGAATAGCGTGACCCCCCCCCATGCGTTATGTCCCGCTGGCGAAACTAAGCGACTGGCTACTCCACATGTATCGAAGGGGGCATGTGGTAGTCTGCAGCCCTCCCCGGATCGGCAGAGGGGATGGAGCAGAGACCGGGACGGCTTGGAAAGTGGGGTAATTGGCCGGGTAGAATTTGGGAGAAAAAGGGGGGGAAAATAATAATAAAAAAAAAAGTGAATGGCCTATGATAGCCAAACAGTACAGGAATCTTAATGGAATGTGATTAAGCACATGTTACCATTTACTGGAAGCAAGGCCCTGCTCGAATCAAATTGATGTCAGTTGTCCATACTTGCAGACGACAACATCAGTTGGGAGAGAGAATGGGTGTGTATTTGAATAATGTGTGCCACTTTTCATTTAAAACCACTGCACAATGGCTGAATATGTAGACATAAGCCACTGTTACACTACATCTCTTCAGCAAACACATTTTGATATTCCTTGCTGCAAGCTGATGACTAATAGAGAAGGTCGCTACCTGCTCTGCTCTGCCTCCTCTTCACTTGATATAACTTGAGGATATAAACGGTGTATTACTTACTGCAACTTATAGTAGCATCACATTCTCCCTTGGCATGGAAGGGGGGGTGTGTGTGTGTGTTGGGGGCGATGGGTGGAGACAGCCTCCGGTTTTGTTTTCATCCTTATTTGGTACATTTGCAGTGAGCCGGGGGTCTCTCAACATGCTTCATAACATTAGATGTCAGGTGTTCGGCACCATTATTTTGCAGGTCTCTTCATTTGGCAGCGCTGTATGTTCACACCGCTCAACGAAGCTGTTCTCGCGTTTGAGACCGTTTCAATAGTTTGTTTAATAAGACGATGAGATTGCTGAGCTTCTGCATGGGTTGTGTTAATGTGCAGTGTTAGCCATCCCTTTAGCTGCTAATTGTTGGTAGGTTCATGTTTCCAGAGTGGCTGAATCCACTAACACAAGCCAGCAAGGTCATCTATGCCAAATATTGACATTGAGATCGATGATATTGATTTTTCTGGATTGTTTATTGTATTGGGTCTAAGTGAAGGTGCATGTCTTATCGTGGCAGGAGCTGTCATAGTGTGTATACATCTACTACTACTACTACGACTACTTTCGGCTGCTCCTGTTAGGGGGCAGCACAGTATACATATATACTGTGGCGTGGTGGTGTGTGTGGTGTGGGGGTGTGTATACATATATAGTTTATATGGCACTGTGCAGGTAATATAGATGCTAGCAAAAGTGTAGTGACGGAACAGTGGAATTTGATGTTAGGCCTTTTTAAGTCATCAGTTCATCTGCATTGAGAAAGACTTTACCAGGATATTTTTGCCACAACATCACTGACATCACTGTTCTTCTCCTTTCAGCTTGTCCCGTTTCCCAGGGGTCGCCACAGCAGATTTGATAGTTTCTATTGGTACCCTCTGATGAGAGGGTCTAAGGACAGGATGTTGTATTGCTGTTAAGCCCACTGAGGCAAATTTGTAATTTGTGATATTGGGCTATACAAATAAAATTGATTTGATTTGATTTGATTTGATTTACCCTGTGAGGGCACAGCACCAACGGCTATCTCCTTGGCAAGCTACCTGCTTGAAACCATGCCTTTCTCTGATGTGCCACGTTTGGTTCTAATAGAGTTAAACAGTGAGGTACACTGGTGTAATAGTAAGGAATAGCAAGCTCAAAATAGGTAGCCCCTGTCTGTTCAGTTGTGTTAAAATGGCTATGTCTTTCCATACAACCAATAGCCTGCTATCTAATACATGGCATCTGTACTTGGCATGTTTCGTGCTGCTCTAATGGGCAACGGAAGGAAACATCTCCCTACAACAAGTATTTTATTTGCTACAGCAAAACTTTCAGCAAAGTCTTGAAATGGTCAATGGTAAATGAAGTAAGAGGTGATAGTGATGGCTTTCAACAGCAATGAAGTTTATAAGATATTTGATAGTGACATGCATGGGTGCAAGTCCATAAATACTGGGATGGCATCCATTGCTTCACCTGTGCCCCCATCCATAGGGTTAGTGGTTGTCTCAGGAAGGGCATGCGACGTAAAATGTTGCCGTTATGCGGATTGACAAGACCATACCGGATCGGTTGAGGCCCATGTTAACACCATAACTTATCTCTGTTACAAACATAAAATACATTCAAAACATATTAGATATAAATGTTTGGCTATTTCTTTTTTTTTGTATTTGACTTCTTATGTCTTCACTTCTTAAGATGGCATTCTGATCAAACTTCTCTCAAACTACTTCTGACGTACTACTGCTTCTTAAAAGAGTTCCCTCAACCATCGTGCAAAACCTAAGAATGCTCTTTATTTATGAATACAGAGACAAATGTATTGCCCAAGGGCAACCATAGTGTTATGAATATAAATCCTAACTCTGTCATTTTGACTGAAATAACATCATTTGAAATCAATCAAAAAATTAAGAGGCTTTATATATATATACACACACACACACACACACACACACACACAAATACATTTATTGTTTTTTTCTGGAAACCATCAATGGTGTTGATGAAAGTGCTCAACAAATGAGTGGAATATTAAGATAGATGTAGGAAAAAAACAAACAAAACCTTGATTCATGGCAGTACAAGCCTGTTTTATGTGTCGCACACTCATCAGCTGCCATGTTGGCTATACCACAAAGAAAAAAAGACAGCGAATAAATGCTATGTTGCCTTGCTCCACACCCCTAGTTGTGGTGCAGAGCAACCAATGGGAGGGTAGGAAACATTTCAAAAGTAACATCAGGGACATTACAACCAATGAGGGAGGGGCTGGGGCTCGATTTGAAAAAGTAAGGGCTTAAAGGGCCGGAGCACCGTTGGAATAGTATACTTTTAAAATATAACAAAGTAAAATAACACTCAATGGGGTACTTTAAGCACATCATCTAGTGGAGTGTGGAGTGGGTCCGGAGCACAGCCGAAAGAGCAGACAGGCAAAACATAAAAATACCACATCCAATAACGGTCTTCACATGTGTATCATCCAATGGGGGGTGGAGGGGTAGAATAATAAAGACAATGGCTTATTTGTAATTACAAAGCAGATATTTTTTTCTGTGTCTACAGCTGGTGGCCAGTTCATTTCTACTGTTCAAGGTAGACATATCAGGCTTGCAAATAATAAAATATTTCTCTGCTCAGCACAGGTTACATCTTTTGTTGTTAGTTGAACATGCATTGCTCTTAGTAAGGATTCTCCATGAGATCGAGTAACTAATGTTCTTGTCTACCAATGACCAAATGTGGCGGCTTAAAGCCGTTGCATTTCTTGAATGCTCTTTCCTGAAGCTACTCATATGGGCGTTAAACCTAATTTTAAAAGGGCCCTCTGTTAGTCTAATGTAAGTGTCCACCATGCAGTTGTCTTCTCTTGTCACCGATGCCTCGTAGATGACTTCCTCTGTCTGGCATTTTCCTCAAGAGGGTACGATGCCTTAGCATGGCAGTTGCAGATGGAGGTGTTTGGTTGCAGTGAGGGGGTCTGTGCCTTGGTGATGATGCGTGTGTTGTGAGATGATATAACCTGCTGGACATTTGGTATGCAGCTGTAGCTAATTTTGACTGTGTCTCTGTTGAATATTTTTCTCAATTGATGGTCTGGGGTAAAGCACTCATCCAAAAGTTTGGAAAAGAGTTTTCCAATATTAGAGGCCACGCTGTCGCTGTAGGGAGGATTATACCAGGTGATGTTTTGCCTTCTGCTACGTTTTTATTTTTTCTTGCTGTTGCTAGTTGTTTGCACTTAAGCCTGAAATTATATCCACATTTTTATTTCATTTTGTTGTATTTTAAAAGTATGCTATTCCTTACTTTTTCAAATCGAGCCCCAGCCCCTCCCTCATTGGTTGCAATGTCTCTGATGTTACTTTTCAAATGTTTCCTACCCTCCCATTGGTTGCTGTGCACCGCAAATAGGGGTATGGTGCGAGGCAACATAGCATTTATTTGCTGTTTTTTTTTCTTTGTGGTATAGCCAACTTGGCAGCTGATGAGTACGCAACGCACAAAACAGGTTTGTACTGCTATGAATTAAAGTTTTTTTCCTACATCTATCTTAATATATATATATATATCACTACATTTCCCTTGTTCAAATTATAATTCATCTTAGTGGTTGAACACTTAGGATACTTAGCTGAGGAGCACAAACAAACAGCCACACCTTTTAATGGCTTTCTTGTCGCTCTGCGCACTTTTCCATGGCTACACAGTCAACGCTGTGGTCAAATGACTGGAGCATATCGATGCTAGAAATGATAGATACCATCCTCTACATGATCGATAATTCTGCTTTCCTCCAACGTTGGCCAGGCTGCCATTCTGTGGACTAATTAGATGATAACAAGTGATGGATGTGTATTAAATTCAGCTGGCCCTTAAAGAAAACTCCTTAGGGCATCGGCCCCATTTCCTACTGACCTTTTAGATCCTGGCTTTATTGTGTGTGGCTGCAGTTGCATCAAATTGTTGGATGTGTACACTGCAGCAGGTGGCCCAAGGATCATTGCTGAAAAAAACCCTTATCAGCACCGGTAGAGTAGTTAAAAGTAAAGAAATGTGATGAAGGAAGAAGCAAAAAATTAGAGAACGTAAACACAGCAATGTGAAAGAATAAATTTGTAAATTGACAGTGTATCAATTTCCATTACCTACCTTTTTTGAACAAAACAACGAATAAATCCCCACTGATCCTCATTTCAAAACATGAGATAATGAGACTTCACAAATTTGACCCCGGATAATTCACAGCGGCTTTAGCCGCAATAAAAAAAAAAAGAGACAGATTATCCATATCGGCATTTGTTGTACAGAAGACTCAAATAACCTCTGTGAAGGGGTCACGTGTTCAATAGCATCCTATGCTGACATGAGGACCTGGAGTCCATTACTGGAGGAGAAAAAGGAGGATGTGTAAATCAAAGTGCGATGGAGTTCATGTGGATTAGGCTTTTCCGACAGGATCAGTGGGAGGCCACTACAACGCTCCTGCAGCTGCACTGGTTTGCAGTATGGCTTTCAATTTTTCTCCAATAAACAGACTGCCACAGGTTCTGCTGCTTCACTTCAGTCACTTTCTGACATGTTAGATATGCTTATGCAAATAAGAAATATACAATGTTCTTTTCTGAATCTGGCACAGGGTGCAGTTCAAAACAAATACAGTATAACAGGACCGAAACAGTAGGACAGTGTCCACCTCTTTGTCTTTAGGAGTCATTTATGATGTAATTTCTTTAAGGGAGATGTGTTTTTTTTGGGGTTTTTTTTCAATGTGGTTAGTCTACTTTTGATCAAATTTTCTTTCTCACTCTCACATTGTGCCAGCGAGCTATTTTAGGCATGTCAATGCAAGGCCAAGTGTTAGTATGCAAAGCTGCAAAGCCGTGCAGTCTTTAGAACATGTGATACCACAGTGAATTAATGTGGTGCAATTGAAACGGCGGTCAAAGTGTTTTGTTAGAAACCTAATCACGGAAAAAAGAAAACTGTCAAATGAGTTTTACTTGCAACTGGGCTAAAAAAACAAAAACAAAAACACACTTTCCCTGAACAACCTATGACTGGAACGTGTCATGAATTGCTGACTTCCATTTGCCCTTTCCATAACTCGGGCTTTGGGGGCCAGCATGACCTATAATGATGCCTTCTCCAGAGTAGGTTGTAAAGCCACACGTCTCCCAAGGTGTACGAGCGGAGAGCAACTGGGGTGGACTGCGGGGCCCTCTTCTAAGTCCCTTTCTCCTGAGCTTGCAAGACGTCCCCCTGGTGCCTTCCAGGTGTGGCTCCTCAGCATAATTAAGGTGGGATCTGCCAGGACTTCTGGGCTACGGCCATTTATCAACTGGATCACCTGCAAGATTAATGTGCGCTTGCTGCAGCGCTGCAATGGATTGCTGCCACTTGCTGAGATCATTAGCGTTGGCCTGGGTACCACTGCAGAGGGCTCCACTTGGTGTTGGGGGGAGATTTGCAGCTTTGCATACTAAATGAATAGTCCATCATCGCCTAATTAAGGGATTATTGGAGACACTTGTGTCCAGTCCCCTGGACAGTAAACCATAACTGAAGGGCAAACTAGATAGATTAGCTCCACCTGCTTAGTAGCAAAGTGCAAAGCGACGAAAGTGCTGACAAAGGTAAGCTCAGAGGGGAATGAGGAGGGAGTGCATCATTACACAGTGTGTGTGGCGTCCCAGGGGGAATTCAGAGACACTGTTTAATAACCCGAAGATCCCGACGAGGAATCTGGTCCACCGCATTCCGCCGTTTGACCACTTAAAACACCGTAAGCTAACATTGCTCTCGCTGATCATGGTGTGCTGTTAATTTCACACGGATATTTGTGAGTCTGAGATAAAAGTTAAGTTTTCAATACAACGACAGCCATTATTGAGGTCTCCCATCATGCATCAGACCTTGATTAGCAACTGTGGCACCAGAATAAAAGCTGTTTGCCTCCCTGTCTGTTGGACCCCTCTTTGCACTCCCGCAGGCTGAAACAAACACAGTGTTTGGATTTTCTGATTTATTCCTGTAATAAGGGAGGATATGAGCTAAACATGCAAAACACTTAAACAGAAATGAAATAAAAAGGGAACTTATAACCAATGATGGCAACTGATCATTATAAATGATGAACATGGAATGATTACTTTCGATGTAAACGGGCTAACCAGTTGTAGTTTGTTTGAAAACTGTTGTCAAATGAATTTACAGGGCAATGACCGCCCTTTCTGGTAGGACGCTTTCTCCGCACGTGACAGATCACTTCCTTTTATAATAAATATCATAAAGCAAATGGTTAATAATGAAACTATATTTTTTTTATGGTAGATACTGGGGCGGTGTTAAAACGAATCTACGTTTTATGAGGCTGAGCATCATTTGCAAGCTTTTAGCACCAAATTAAAAAAAAATCCTTAAATTGACTGTCTGGACAATGACAAAGGCAAATAAGAGGATCTTTCACTTGTGTAAATCTTTACTCCGTTTCACATGCGAAAGTGAGTGTTTTTGTGTGTGTGTGTGTGTGGGGGGGGGGGTGTCTGAGCACAGCTCTCTGGTTTTAAGCCTCCCAGTACATGAGGCTTGTTTTTCATTGACTGTGTCAGGAATCAAGAGGGCTAATCCCTCAGAGGCTTCAGATGAAAGTTTCAAAAGAAATAATGAAAGCCGTACTGCCGGAGGGTGTATATCAGGGTGAGCGTACAGCAAGCCGGGGAGAGCAGCAACGGCGCACGACAGGCAGCAAAGGAAGAACACAACAGCTTCCTCTGCCTCCACCCCCACCGGCCCGACTATAAATCATATATTCTGTCTCCGAGACATAAACAAATAAGCAGCCGAGGCACATCAAAACTTGGCACTGCATGCATACTTAAGGGGGGGGGGTTTAAAAAAAACCGCTAAACATTTTCTTTTGTTACTTGTACTTTTAAGAAATGAGAATCATACTTAGGAAATGACTGCAAATTGCAAATGGGAACAAGAGACCAGTGGTTGTTGCAGTTGGCTAGGCAGCGAAAAGATTATTTTCCACTTTACAGTATTTGCATATTTTGTGGTTCTGATATATGTAATTACACGGCTATGTGCCACATGAGACAATGCTTTGGTGGCCAATTTCATATGATGCTTGGCAAAGAACCTCTATCTGATTTTGTGTGTGTGTGTGTGTGTGTGTGTGTGTGTGTGTGTGTGTGTGTGTGTGTGTGTGTGTGTGTATATATATATATATATATATGTGTGTGTGTGTGTACGTGTACTTGTGTGTGCATGCAAGTGTGTGCGTGTGCACACAGCAAGTGTGTCGTTGCATCGGTGTGTGTGGATGCCATGTGGATTTTGTCCATTATGTCTTACAGAGTGAGATGATGTATTTATTTTTAGACTCTTTGTCATCACGCTTTGGGGCGGCATGACAACAATAATTTCTCTTCTCTTCAGTACATACATAATCAATAGAGCATAGCATTTGATTCAACCCTTCTTTTGGCATCATTGAATTTATCAGAAAGAAGTCCCATAATCTAGTGCTGGGCAATACGGGGAACATTTTTTATCGTGATAAATAATAGGAAATGTTACACCATATGATATCTGCTTACATATGCAAAAAATATTATATTTAAGAATCCAGCTCATCACGGTGTCATTGGGTGACTTTATATGCTTGAGTCTGTTTTTTGGTTTTTTTTGACAGGGCTATTTAAGAACTTACCAAAGGGGATACATTACATATGTAATGCGTTAAAGTTATCTGTATGTACACAATAACAACCCTCAAAGCATCTAAAATCCCCAGTACAGGTTACCCATGTAATCAGTGCTTGTTTTGAAATCCCCCGTCTTCTCTGGAAAACACGAGTTAATGAATAAACAAAGAGCCGGTATGCCAGGGAATCCAACGCAGCTTTCAACTTTATTCTCTGGCATCAGCATGGGATGATTTGAGCTCTGTTTGATGTTATATTTTCGCATGTTTTCATTTTTGGAAAAAATAAATAAATAAATAAATAAACCAACTGTTCTGGCAAAGTGCTGTCAAACGGCGAACCAGACTAAAGAGAAGACTTGAAAGCGGTTTTTATTTTGAACATTTTTGAGACTTCACTATCATCCTGATTATCTCCCCGTGTACACGGAAACTACTTTTATAGTTCAGTATTGATCCCTTTACCACTGAATCCTCCAGAATTTTCCAATGTTCAGCATTAGCGCGGGAAGGGGGGGGCTGCAGCTCCCCCTAGTGGTGGGTGCAGCCCCCCAGTAGTGGGAGGTGGCTGTGTGACGTCGTAGACCCAACAGTATGCCTAACTTTTCCTAACGTACAAACGCAAAAAAAATTAAATAAAATAAAAAACACCTTTATTTTAAAGACTGGGCGGGGCTGCGTTGAATGTACATGTTTAATAATAAAGTGAGTAAACGCTCCATTCCAAATCTGCCACACACGCGTCTTACAAGCAAAACAATGACGTCATACTGTAGCGACCAGGCGAGGCGGTCGCTTTGACTGTCGGAGGTTCTGCGCTGGGTGAGCGCAGTGGATGATGGGACTGTTAGTGTTAGATTTAAAAGGGTGTTTTAATGATGTGGTGTTCATCTTGTGGTTATTGTTGTGTTGTTGTTTTGGGGGGTTCGACTCAGACTAAGTAGGAGACCGTTTACTGACTGACTTGGGGGGGGGTCGTTACGTTGTTGTCAGTTCTGGTCCGTTCTGGCTTGTGTGAATAAAAGAGCACTCCTGGGGTCGTGCGGTGTATGGGGCACGGGAGTTGCGAGTAAAAAGAGATCTCTGCCTCATTCTTCCACACCGGCTCACTACAACACTGCAGCGAATTCGGGGGTCAGCCGGGAACCGCCGAAGCTGGGACGCGAACCCGGGTCTCCCGCACTAAGGGGCGACTACGTTAACCAGGCAACTAAAGGGTCCGACCCGTTAGCCAAGGACTAGCGAGTCCACTCATCCGTGGTCGTTACACTACTCCCCCTCCTTCGAGAGGCTTCAGCATACCAGCTCCCTCACGCCTCTAGGCGCACGCGCTTTCGATGGCCTCACCATCCCACTTCTGACATCAATATAGCGAATTCGGGGGCAGCCGGGACGCAAACCCGGGTCTCTTGCACCACGGGCGACTACGTTAACCAGTCGACTAAATGGTCCGACCCGCTAGCCAAGAGCTAGCGAGTCTATTCGTCCGTGGTCGTTACAATTTTAGTTGGCAGCCCCCCTATTTACCGACCGCAAATCCCTACAGCGGATAGTGAAGACAGCTGGAAAAGATCACAGGAACTGCACTCCCGTCCATACAGGCCGTCTATGACGCACGGTGCACCTCGAAGGCTCTTAGCATCGTGATGGACCCCACCCACCCTTCCCACATCCACTTCACCCTCCTACCCTCTGGCAGGAGGTACCGGAGCATCCGTGCTGACTATGCAACAGTTTCATACCTCGGGCTGTGAGGTTCCTCAACAGCCTGAACACTTAGACCTTCCATAAAATGACTTTTTGACCTACTTACTCGCTGTCCGTGTCAGTTGTGCTTGTGATGTTTAGGTCTGTGAAGTAATTGTTGTTTTGTTTTGTTGTTTTTTCCTAAATATTTATTTCTGATTTTTCCCTTTTTCTCCCAATTTAGTGGCCGATCGATCCCTGTTCTAGTTCAAACACCCACCCTCGTACTGCATGCGTTCGCCAACTGCATCTCTCCGGCCGGCAGTCTCGAAGGAAACGCCTCGCCACTTCCGTGACAAGGCGAATCCAACCCGAACCACTGCTTTTTCACACACAGAGACGCATTCATGTGACGAACACAAGCCGGCGCTGCCAGTTATTGCTGCTACATCGAGTCCGGCCATAGTCGGATCTGACGAGACCGGGGCGCGAACCCCGGTCCCCAGTAGGCAACTGCATCGACACAAAGCCGACGCTTAGACCGCTACACCACCGCGAACCCAGGAATTCTTGTTTTAATGCACTTTTTGTTTTTAATATTTATTGTGTGTTATTTGTTTTCATGTGGCACTGAGGTCCATGTGAAACGTAATTTCGTTCCCTTGTATGTATGAGACATGCATATGTAGCCGGGTGGTAAATCTGTTAAATATATTAAATGATTTTCCACTTAAATTTAGTATAGTTTAACTGTTAATATATGTAATTGTTACACTGTCAAGCCATGTAAAATGTCATTTGATGTATTTAAATTGTGAGGCAGATTGTGAGTGTATTTTTATAGTTTTGGTTGTCATTGCATGTTTTGACCAGTAAGTGGAAGTGGCGGACTTTTATTGTAACTCCGTGCAAGTTATCCAAGTGCATCTTGGGTATTCTTTCTTTTTTTCTTGTGTGGAGCGCCTGAAGATTGCGGTGTGACAGTGCTCTGACTCCGTAGTAAGTAAGGGTAAATATCTTGTGAAATATACCTGTAACATTATTCCAAACAATATTGTATGTCGGTAATTTGACAAGATGGTTTGATTTAGACGCTACTGGAGTTGATGTTCGGTGATTTTGGGCGCGAGCCGTCGACCGCTGTTCGCCATTGCAGGCATGACAAGGTAATGTTGGCGAGAATAAAGCCACACCATGCCATTGTATTTGGGATGTAAAGGTTTTATATGCATTTTAATTCTGTTTAAAGGTAACTGACAGAGTGAGAAGTTGCGCGATCTTCAGGAAGTTCCACATGTCTTTGTTAAACCCTGTTTAACGTACATAGTCCACTGCCGTATTTTGCACCGTATTTTGTATTTATTATTTCCCTTTTTAAAATCTTTTCTGTTAAACTTGCCACATCTGTGAACATTTATGAGCTGTTTGCTCGAAAGACACAGGAATGTATGCACTCAGTAAAACGATCTGCATTCGAAGGTTCAAACAATAAAATTAAAGCTACAAGAACCCCGGAAGTAATTGTGTCCTGTGTGGTATCTGATTCCACGGGCTACATAATTTTGGTACCAGGAGTGGGGTGTAGCTAAAACATTTTTTTTAAATTGGCAACAGAGTGGCTTATTTTTACTTAAAAAAAAATACGGCAGTGGTGAAGATTGCTGGTGACGTCCGTTGGTGTTGAGTCTGAAGCCATCCTGCTGTGGAGGTGGTGACCAGCGAGAGACGACGTGAGGGCCTCTAAGAGGTTCTGGTGCTTCCTGTTTCACACGACTCAGCCGTACCAGCGCAGAGGACTCCAGCGCTAACTTCAGCTACAAAGACCAAGATCCAGCAAGGCTCCAAGTTAAAGACTGTCCTTGTAGTATCCTTGAACCAGGTTTTGAACTAAATATCCTCATTTATACTGGACTGAGTAAAGATTAATATATCATTATGTCTAGTGATTCTGGTGATGAAGGGAGTTCACGTAATGATAATGGCCACACCTCAGGTGGCATAATGGGTATAGGTGAAGGTGCTAAAAAAGAAATGCAGACCACCATGCAAGGGCTCGCCAGACTGCGAGATGAGCTCACCAGGTTAAATGGTGAAGCAAGGGCTCAGAGAGCAAGTGATAACAGTGCACCCACACGTTCATACATCTACGTTCCAAGAGAACGCCAGATCCAAGCATTTAGTGGGGAGTGTGGTACAGACAGGAGATCTGTCGAAGAGTTTATTGAAGAGGTTGAAAGGGTTTTAAGATACAGAGAGCAAACAACAGAAGAACAATGTGACTATATACCATCTCTATTGCGTGGCCCTGCATTGGAAGAGGTGCGACTATGCATGAGGGGTCAGTCAGTGGGGCCCAGTGATTTATACTCTTACCTGAGCAATGCATTTGGGGAAAAGCGCAGTTCCACACAGCTTTTGCAGACTTTTTTCAACCGTAACCAAACTGATGGAGAAGACCTCCGTGACTACTCCCATGCACTATCCCAGATTTTGAGCTCTGTAGTGAAACAGTCCACAGATGTAATACCTAATGAGAAAACTGCTCAGAGACCGGTTTATTGAGGGTTTAAGAGAAGCAGCACTCAGGCGTGAACTCAGGAAAATGGTTAGGGACAAACCAGAGAGCAGTCTTCTAGATGTGAGGAACGAGGCCCTCCTGTGGGAGATGGAGGACAGCAGGTCTCATCGTCCCAGGGTCATAAAGAGCAACCAAGTTACATCAGAGGTTCCGGAAACCCAGTGCTCTATTATTAAAACGAACAATGACCAAGGTATTGCATTAAATGATGTTCAGAGAGCAGTAGCCCATCAAGAAAAACAGCTAGCAGAGTTAGGCAAAACACTCGCTGATCTAGCCTTTGCTGTAGGTGAACTGAGTAAGCGCAGCACTCAACAGACATTCCTAGAGCCCAAGCCACGACCTAGACCCCAGCCAAAGTTCACACCAGATGGTCAGCCTATCTGTTTCAAGTGTAGAGGCATAGGTCACATTGCAAGAAAATGCTCACAGGCCAGAGGGGGTCAAGGGGACGCAACACCTAGTTCTTATGTAGTGCAGGAAAAGTCGCACCCTCAGTTGTCATGAGCCACACAACTCGAGGGGAGGAAGCTGGCTCACCAAAAGAGACTCCAGACAGAAGCAGGATCTTAGAGCGTGCAGTCGGAGAATGTAAAACTGTTGAGGTGAAACTACGAGGTGTTACAGTGTCCTGCTTACTTGACACTGGTAGCCAGGTCAGTACAATTTTTGAGAGTTTTTTCAGGGAACACCTGTCAGTGAAAGGCGAAGACATTCACCCGGCATTTGAGTGGTTAAAGATCACTGCAGCTAATGGATTAGACATACCCTATATGGGCTATGTGGAGCTTGATGTAGAAGCCATGGGTCTGACTATCCCAGAGCGAGGTTTTCTGATAGTTAAAGATTCTGAACACTCTTCCTCTGTTCCAGGTCTAATAGGGATGAACATTGTCAAAAAATGCAGAGAGCTAGTACACACTGAGTTTGACACCACACTGCAGGAGAGGTTTGACTCAAACTGGAGAGAGGCTTTTAATCATCTTCATGCAGTACATGCAACAGACAGACTCTCTTTCGCTAGGGTAGCTGGTAAGGATGTAGTCCATATACCTGCTTCATCTGCTGCTACAGTTATGGCTAGGGGACTCAGGACCGTGAGTGAGGATGGTTCTTTTTTGTTGCTGGAGTCTGTGGGTGTCCCCGTTCCTGGAGGTTTGGTTGTTGTGCCTACTTTGGTTTCATCGGGCAACCACATTTTTCCAGTCCGAGTCATGAACATGTCTGATGAAGATATCTGGCTAGGGCCACGGACTAGGCTAGGGGTTTTGACTCAGGTAGACTGTGTGAAAAGTGATGAGCTTTGTGAGGTACAGTTCCAGAGAATCTCAGCAGACACTGAACAAGTGAGTATCAGTGAACACCCCGAAACACCGACAGATGTGCAGGAAATTCTCGGCAAGCTCAATTTTTGTGGTAGCCCAGAACAGCAAGCACAGCTGACTTTGTTACTGGAGAAGTACTCTTTTGTGTTTGCAACAGAAGATGAAGATCTAGGCCACACTGACAAAGTACAATATGAGATCCATCTGACAGATGACATACCTGTAACACAGCCATACAGACGAATCCCACCCACACAGTACAGTGAAGTCAGGGAACATATTGGCAAGCTGCTTAAAAAAGGGGTCATTCAAGAAAGCTCTAGTGCTTATGCTTCGTCCATAGTACTAGTGAGAAAGGCAGATGGTAGTCTGAGGCTATGTGTCGATTACAGGAAACTCAACTCAAAGACAAGACGTGATGCATTCCCGCTCCCGAGAATTGATGAGAGTTTTGATGCGCTGAGGGGGGCAAAGTTCTTTTCGACCATAGATCTGGCGAGCGGATACCACCAGGTAGCTATGCATGAGAGAGATCGGACTAAGACTGCATTTACTACACCGTTTGGTCTGTATGAGTACGTGAGAATGCCTTTTGGTGTTTGTAACGGTCCAGCTACATTTCAGAGACTTATGCAAGTTACTATGAATGATCTCATTTTTCAGATACTCCTGGTCTACCTAGACGACATCTTGGTTTTTTCAGAGACATTTGAGCAGCATTTGGAGAGACTTGAGACTGTGTTTAAGAGACTGGCAGAGACGGGCCTTAAGGTGAAGTTGCAGAAGTGTGCTTTTCTACAACAGTCAGTAAAGTTTTTGGGTCATCAGGTGTCAGCAGAAGGTATAGGAACTGACCCCTCCAAGTTCTCTGCTGTTAAGAACTGGAAGGTCCCAACCACTGCCAAAGAGCTGCAGTCGTTCTTGGGTTTCTGTAGTTAGTACAGGAGATTCATTCGAGGCTTCTCACAGATTGCCGGGCCACTGCATGACCTAGTCAACAAATGTTCAGGTGTGAAAAAAACAGGGAAAGTAGGTCACCAGTTTTGTAATATGTGGACACCAGAGTGTGACTCTTCCTTTGAGCAGTTAAAGGAAAAACTTACCTCTGCTCCCATTTTGGGTTTTGCCGATTTCACACAACCATTTGTAGTTGAGACAGATGCTAGTCAGCATGGATTAGGCGCTGTATTGTGTCAGCAGCAAGGTGACACCAGACGTGTCCTAGCATATGCTAGCCGCAGACTACGCCAGGCTGAGAAGAATGACCGAAATTATAGTAGCATGAAGTTGGAGTTGCTTGCCTTAAAATGGGCAGTTGCTGAAAAATTCAGGGGTTACTTGCTTGGTTCAAAGTTTGTTGTCCTGACTGATAACAATCCCCTCTGCCACCTCAAGACAGCCAAGTTAGGTGCTATAGAGCAGAGGTGGGTAGCGCAACTGTCTGTTTTTGATTTCGAGGTTAAGTACCGTCCTGGTTGCAGTAATGCCGCCGCAGATGCTCTCTCTAGGCAGGAGTTTGCAGGGGAGCCTGAAACAGACCCTGACTCGGATTTTGACGACTGTATCACTGTGTGTAACCTGATTGAGCGAGGAACAGTTCTGGATCCTGGTCTTGTCTCTAGAGGTCTGGAGTGTTACAAAGTGAGACAGATCCGTGCAGGGGAGTCGAGGTCTGGTGAGACAGGTACTAAACAGGGCAACACCCCCACACTGCCAGGTTATACCAGAGAGGAGCTGGTAGGTTTTCAGGCCGGTGACCCCACCCTAAAAGAGTTTAGGGCATTTTGGGATCGGGGGAGGAGGCCATGTCCCAGAGAGAGAGCAGCCCTGTCTAGTCAAGTGAAAAGATTGTTGAAACAATGGAGATGCATACAACAACGAGAAGGGTTGTTGTACAGGGTTATCACAGACCCACGTCATGGAGAAGTGTGGCAGTTACTCGTGCCTAGTTGTTTGAGGGACCAAGTTCTAGAAAATGTACATAACAACATGGGACATCAGGGCATAGAGCGCACTGTAAACTTGCTAAGAGGGAGGTGTTTTTGGGTAGGGCTATGCGAGGATGTGGAAAGCTGGGTTAAAAACTGCGAGCGGTGCATTTTGACCAAGATGCCTCAGCCAAAAATCCATGCTCCAGTTCAGGCATTCCTGGCCTCCCGACCTCTAGAAGTGGTGGCTGTTGATTTTACAGTGTTGGAGGCAGCTTCAGATGGCCGTGAAAATGTCCTTGTTGTGACCGATGTGTTTACAAAGTTCACACAAGCGTATGCTACCAAAGACCAGAAGGCTGACACTACAGCTAAAGTTTTGCTCAGGGAGTGGTTCATGAAATATGGGGTCCCAGAGAGACTGCACTCAGACCAAGGTCGAAATTTCGAGAGTGAAATTATAGCAGAGCTGTGCAAACTCTATGGGGTTAAAAAGACACGGACAACTCCCTACAGGCCACAGGGAAACGGTCAGTGTGAAAGATACAATCGCACGCTCCATGACTTGTTAAGGACACTCCCACCAGAGAAAAAAAAGCGTTGGCCAGAGCATCTGTCTGAAGTAGTATATGCCTATAATGTCACTCCTCATTCCACCACAGGGTACTCGCCTTATTATTTGCTTTTCGGGGTACAGCCACATCTCCCAGTAGATGCTTTATTAGGGCGTGAGTGTGTGTCAGACAGGAAACAGGATTGGTTGTCTGTTCATCAGGAGAGACTCCGACAGGCACATGAGAGAGCCAGAGAGTACTCAGAGCAGAAGGCAGCTGAGAGGATCTCACTGCAAAATGAGAAGGTGTATTGTCCTCCTGTGGACATTGGTCAGTTGGTTTTCCTACGTCACAGACCCCCAGGTAGACATAAGATTCAGGACACATGGACCTCAACAGTCTACAAGGTAGTTGACATCCAGGGTACCACACACACTGTTGAACCTTTTGAGGGAGGTCCCATTAAAAGAGTTCATAGGTCAGAATTGCGACCTTGTGCGAAACCAGTTCCCAAACCAAGAACTAGAACAAGGTTACAAACCACTACACAGCCTGTAGCTGAGGATGAGCCTGAGTCACCTGAGGCTGATTTTGTTATTGTTGAGGAAGTCATCCCTCGCCGGCTTGTGCAAGTACCTAACCTGCCTCTTGCAGCAGAAAGTGTTAGTTTACCTGTGACAGCACCCACAGATGAGAGTGACGGTGAAGGACCTGAGGAAGGTTATTCAGATATGAGAAATTGTGGCACAGAAACAGAATGTGTTCATGATGTGCATCCAGACATTAGCGACAGTGACTTGCCCATTATTGAAAACAGGGACAGGCCCGCACTAACAGAGGATGCTGGTGGAGCAGGACGTAGAACCTATGCACCTAAACCTGCCATTAGGAAAAGCAAGCGGGAAATGGCTGGATCTCATTCAAACCCATTTCATCTGCCAAAGTCAGCCTGTAATGCAGTCTCAGTCAGCACAGACATGGTCTCTAAGGTTTTGACAAGCCTGGGTGCTGCTCTCTTTGAAAAGGCCTTGCAGGGAGTATTTGAGTCAGTTCATGTTTCGTAGTCACCGAGGACGTTGACTATATTTGCAGGGGAGTATGTAGCCGGGTGGTAAATCTGTTAAATATGTTAAATGATTTTCCACTCAAATTTAGTATAGTTTAACTGTTAATATATGTAATTGTTATACTGTCAAGCCATGTAAAATGTCATTTGATGTATTTAAATTGTGAGGCAGATTGTGAGTGTATTTTTATAGTTTTGGTTGTCATTGCATGTTTTGACCAGTAAGTGGCAGTGGCGGACTTTTATTGTAACTCCGTGCAAGTTATCCAAGCGCATCTTGGGTATTCTTTCTTTTTTTTCTTGTGTGGAGCGCCTGAAGATTGCGGTGTGACAGTGCTCTGACTCCGTAGTAAGTAAGGGTAAATATCTTGTGAAATATACCTGTAACATTATTCCAAACAATATTGTATGTCGGTAATTTGACAAGATGGTTTGATTTAGACGCTACTGGAGTTGATGTTCGGTGATTTTGGGCGCGAGCCGTCGACCGCTGTTCGCCATTGCAGGCATGACAAGGTAATGTTGGCGAGAATAAAGCCACACCATGCCATTGTATTTGGGATGTAAAGGTTTTATATGCATTTTAATTCTGTTTAAAGGTAACTGACAGAGTGAGAAGTTGCGCGATCTTCAGGAAGTTCCACATGTCTTTGTTAAACCCTGTTTAACGTACATAGTCCACTGCCGTATTTTGCACCGTATTTTGTATTTATTATTTCCCTTTTTAAAATCTTTTCTGTTAAACTTGCCACATCTGTGAACATTTATGAGCTGTTTGCTCGAAAGACACAGGAATGTATGCACTCAGTAAAACGATCTGCATTCGAAGGTTCAAACAATAAAATTAAAGCTACAAGAACCCCGGAAGTAATTGTGTCCTGTGTGGTATCTAATTCCACGGGCTACACATATAAGGCAATGACAAATAAAAAGCAGTCTAAGTCTACTTAAAACATCGTCCTGCGTGCCTGATGTTTGGGTTGCTGGGACAAAATGCAGTGGGGGTTTTGTGGCCTTCTGGGTGTTTAATCTGGGGTATGTGACATGAAAACATTTTCAGAAACCCCGCACTAACGGCTTGCCTTGCACAGAGTGTGGACAATACTGAAAATAAGAATGCTACGCATGCCACTGACACTTGCACTGATGGGAGAACAACTGCAATAGCTCCAAAAGTAAAATACATCTGCGTCCTGGTGGCCATGAATAAAAAACTAAATTTTCTGTGCAATGATGCTTCCAATTATTACAGTGCCAATGCAATTATTTTGACAGATGTTGATAAAAGTCAAAACCTTCTATCAAATGTGATCAGGATGGCTTTTAGAAATGTTGCTGATGTTAGTGTCAGACAACAGCAAGGTAGGACAGCAAGACATAGAAACATCTAGTTTACAGTATTTCTACATTTTTTTTTCATGGATAAAAAAAAATCTGTATACTATGTATGTATATGAGTATTGCTCATTATTGGCTCGACCAAACGTGCATTAGGTAAGGTCTTGATTGCAATGCAACACAAAAATAAGATTATTATTATATTTCACAAAGCAGCACCAGGGCAGACTTAATGATTAGCACTGTTTTCTACCAGCCAGTCACTTTTGAAGTTCCTTCCTAGCCACCTTGTCATTCATCTTGGTTTTCTCTTCATGTGCTCAGATTTTCTCCCACAGTCTAACGACATGCATGGTAATTGGAGATTCTGCTGTTGTCAGTGAGCGGATTGGAGTTTGAGTGTTGGTGTGTGTGATGGGTGCAGTAACGGACTGGTGGAATAAGGGGTCTCCCCAGCCCTCCACCTGGTGCCTGCTGGGATTGCCGCCATCCTGAATTGGATTAGACCAATATAAACAATAGATGTAGGAAATACGGTGACCATGTGCTGACCCCTCCATTGGTGGTAAAATGGGAATTTTAGTTCCAGTGCACCATACACTTTAGGTAAGCCAGTTATTACAGTGTGCCGTGTTTGTGCTTCTGCATCTGAATGTGTTATTTATGTATCATTCTGTTTTTTTTTTACATGGGTATAAGAAGAACGAGTCAGTCAATCAATCAATCAATCACCCTTTATAAAACATCAATAAAAAGGCAGTGCAATGTGCAGTGCATGACAAGTGAAAAAAACTGAACATTTTAAATAAATCTGAGCATTCATATTTAATGTCATTCATATTCATATCTATATATGGTATTTATATTACTTATTGTGTAATTTGCCTATGCCAGGTAGTCAGCAGTGCCATCATTGTGGACTGAACATGTGCAGGTTGTCTGGTCAAATCAGCTTCAAAAATGCCTTTAAGTTAGTACAGCAGGCTACCACAAGCTGTAATGAATGCTAGTGGAGACAATCACACATCTCCAAGCCACAAGAGCTCCGCTGAATTAAAAAAAAACTGCTTCTATAACTGCTAAGTTCATTGTCTTTGAACTGGTTAAGAAGCTTATTCAAGGGTGACAAAAACATTTTGAAAAAGTCTTATTATTGCAATGGCACCTCTCGCACCTGTAGCAACAAGCTGTCTGTAACCTGCACGACAGGGGAATGGGCCTATGCTTGCGCAGGGACAGTTTACAGTCTAATGTCTAAGTTCAGTGGAGATTGGTGTAGGTTTTTTTCTAGACCAGATTCTAGTACTCACCCCAAAGACAACACACACACTCGTGGGTATAGTTTACAATAAAAAAAAACAATTTATTTCAACAGTTCAAAGTAAAGTTATTTCAATAGCAATACTAAATTAGATGTGTTAAACATATATATATATATATATATATATATATATATATATATATATATATATATATTTTACTCTATTATACTTTTTAAAAGTTCTTCCTAATATTCTATTTATTGTCTATATCTATCTATATTCTATTTTATACCCTTCTAATACATTACTTATGCAGCCATATTCTACACTAACAATTTAAAGAAAATAATCCAAAATAAAGTATGAGTGCACTCAAAGAAAATAATAAAGAAAAGAAAAGGGGGAATGATTCAGTCTTCCAGTCTGTGCAAGGTGCAATGTCCAGATCCTACCACAATCACAGGGGCAAGTAAATGTAGAGGCGATGATGATGAATCCAAATCCAGGGCGATGATGGGGGCAATCCAAAGGGGGTATCCAAGGGTCCCAAAAGGGTGTAGCAAGGGGGGTTGTTCGGGGTACTAAAAAACCAGTCAGGATTCCAGCAGCGTACAAAACACATAAAAAAAGAGTCTTCCTTCTTCCTTCAACGGGAGATCATCTGTCAAGGAAGCTTCGTGGGAGGGATCTTTTTTGTCGTACTTCGAATGTCCTGTAGCTCAAATATCCGTAGTTCAACTATCAATAATTCAAGTATCCATAGTGAAAGTTGTCCGTATTTCTAAATATCCGTATTTCTCTTCTCTATTGTTGACGGTTGTTTGTATGGTTTAAACTCTGTAGCTCGTGTGCCTCCTAGAGGCTACTCGTGGAACTTACATACGTCACAGGGTACATGTAATCATGTGGGTTACATGTCCAAGAAGAATTATCAGTAACTTATAGTATAATTTTTAAGAGGACAGACTGCAAAATACAAACTATCACGGGAAAGCATGCACAATAGCTAAAGTCAACTTACATACAACTTAAGTAGGGGGGCTACCAACTAAAACGAAAAGTACTGTAGCGAGCCGGCATGGAAGAATGAGTTGAGAGGCAGAGATCTCTTTTTAATTGCAACTCCCGTGCCCCATACACCACACGACCCCGGGTGCTCTTTTATTCACACCGGTCAGAACGGACCAGAACCCCCCCCCCCCATGTTGCAAGTGGCAACATCAGTTCAAGTCACGGTCCTACGGTAAGTTAGTCAGTAAACGGTCTCCTACTTATGTAACCTGTGGTGTCTCGCGTGCATTGTGTTTGATGAATTGGCCAAGACAAATTTGAAGATTAACTCCAAATTTATTCTCTGACAAAGTTAAAATAAAAAGAACCAAAATCCTCCAGTCAATAGTGACATATACGCTTCAGCCCCTACACACATTAAATGACACAGGAATATGTTAGCATGCTACACGGGAAGTTTAAGCTAGCAAGTAATACAGAAAAACAGTGTCGCTCACCCCTCTCATGCACAACCCAAAAGGTGCGAGATGAAGGCAGGAGGCATAATTTATAGAGAGGAACCCACGGAAGCGACCTCGAGGGAACAGGAATTGAACAAACATTCCGCATATTGGCTCTGGAGGCATAGCATGTTAGATTAACAAGAGTTTAGTAACTATGCACACATTTTGTGTAATTACCCAGCAAACATGCCAGTGCGGGCCCACTGTGGGTAGGTGTGGGTTTACTGTGGGGCAATGTGGGCAGGGGCAAACCCGCACTAATCCCACATAGGCCCCATGTGGTTAGCCCATGCGGGGCCCACAGTAGTTTTGCCCTTTGAGGCCCCTATGTGGGCTTATTGTGGGCAAACCCAACTGTGCTCTTGCCCACAGTAAGCCCATATGGGGCCCATGCGGGGCCCACAGCAGTTTTGCCCTTTGAGGCCCCCATGAGGGTTTTCTGTGGGCAACCCACTGTGGTCTTGCTCAGAGTAAGCCCATAGCAGTTTTGCCCTTTGAGGTACCTATGTGGGCTTACTGTAGGCAAGCCCAACTGTGGTCTTGCCCACAGTAAGCCCACATGGGCCATCTGTGGGTTAGCCCATGCGGGGCTCACAGCAGTTTTGACCTTTGAGGTCAACCCCCTGTTGACAGTACAGTTAAAACGTTTTAAGATTACAACTGCTTTAGGGTAAGCGATACTTGAACTTTTTATTTACCGCCCATGCCCAATGCTGCATATAGTCAGACCTCTGCAAAAATGACAGTAAAATGTAAACAAGTTGTCCAAGGTATAACCGGTCCATCCCATACACGCTGAGTGTGGGCTGCCCACTGAGGCCTCACCAGGGGCCTTTAGTGTGGGGACCACACATGCCCTGCATTTCATACCGGTAACGGGGTCCACAGTGGGCTGCCCACTGTGGGCACACTGTTCCTGCCCACAGTGGCCCCACATGGGCCGGAAAGAGGCATGTTTGCTGGGTATAATACCACGTATTACGACAGTATAAATGACTCTGTTACACTTAGTCTGAGTCGAACCCCAAAAGCAACAACACAAGAATAACCACGGCATGGACACCACATCAATAACACACAATTTAAAATCTAGCATTAATAGTCCCATCAGCCATTGCGCTCCCCCAGCACAGAACCGCCGACAGTCAGAGCGACCGCCTGCCCCAGTTGCTACAGTTTGACGTCATTGTTTTGTTTGTGTGTAGCAGATTTGGAATGGAGTGTTTACTCATTTTATTATCAAAAATGTACATTCCATGCAGCCCTAGCCCACTGTTAAAAATAAAGGTATGTTTTGTTTTTGTTTTTTTGCATTTGTACATTAGGAAAATTTAGGGCATACTGCTGGGTCTAAGATGTTACACAGTCACCTGCCACTACTGGGGGCGGGGGGAGGCTGCACCCACCCCTAGCGGGAGGCTGCAGTCCCCCCAGCCCTCCCCCCTTCCCGCGCTAATGCTTACATAGCGGTTTTTCGTCCAAATATTTCGCTTTTAAATTAACTAAAGAAAATTAAAATGTTTTCATCAATTAGTGTTCTAAAAAATAACCTCACATCTGAATGTTTCGTCAGCTGTTTTGAGAAGAATGTCATTTTGCTGAATCATCATGTCCAATGATGTTCAGAGAAAACAGGCCACGCCTTCCATCTGCCTGTCTCTTTTCAGCTCTGAAGTACAGTCAGTTCATATGAGAATAACAGAGACAGTTAGCACTAATGCCACATTCCTCAAATGCAGCAACATCGTCAGTATTGCACATACTGTGCTGAGAGTATCAAACTTCATGGTAAACAAGTGATAAAACATCAGTAAACATGTTGTCCCTCATGAATGATGCAGTGACTCCCCGGCTTAATCTGCGATCAAGCCAGTGTTATAACCAACCCTCCTTTTCCAAGGAAAAACAAATAATTCCCCCAAGTTCTTAACCTAATCATGGTGAACAACCAGGTAGAAACAAGTCATTATCCAAGGACATTTGACACATACACATACATTTGTCCTCTGCATTCCCATCCTAGCTATAAAGAGCAGTGGGCAATTATTTCTTAGGGGCCCATCTGGGGTACCACCAGAGCTAGAGCCAGTGCCTTGGTCGACAGCTATGACAGTAGCATCTTCTTAACACACATGTATTTGGTCTTGGAGGAAACCCACATGAATACAGGGAGAACATGCAGACTCCACACAGAAAGACCCAGGTGGCCCCTATTGGATTTTAATGCTAACCACTGAGTCACCATGCAATCCAAAATCACATTTACAGATTGTTGGTGTGAGTCAAGATATAAGGGCAGTGGCGATATGGCTGTTTATGGGCGGCACGGTGGCCCAGTGGTTAGCACTATTGCCTCACAGCAAGAAGGTCCTGGGTTTGAAACCCAGGCCATCCCAGGTCCTTTATGTGTGGAGTTTGCATGTTCTCCTCGTGTCTGCGTGGGTTTCCTCCAGGTGCTCCGGTTTCCTCCCACCATCAAAAAGACATGCATGTTAGGATTAATACTCCTGTCTGTGCCCCTGAGCAAGGCAATGGAAAAAAGAAATGGAGTTGGTCCCCAGGCGCTGCAGTTGCCCACTGCTCCTATATAATAGGATGAGTTAAATGCAGAAGACAAATTCGTTCTAAGAATAACATTTGTCGTAAGAATAGGACTCAGGTGACATTAGGGAGTGCTTTGACAAAATGTTATGGTTCCATTTTTTATTGTATTTGGTGAAAAGATACTCCCTGAAATAATTGGATCATGTTCCAGAAAATTTCATCTTGTAGATATTGAGATAATGACAGTGGAAGGTGCCAAAACATAATGTGAATTACCAGTAAATTAAAGAGGGTGGAGTGTAATGCTCCAAGAGGCAAAAGGTTCAGCTTGATGAAATATGTGTTTGTACTGAATTTGAAGACTCCAGTGGCTTGTTTAAAGTTTGGGAACTTTTTGACCACAAGGTGCCATGTATCTGCATAGCAAGAATTGCTTGACCTGGTAACTGCGAATGATGTTGGTGTCATCCATCCATTATCCAAACTGCTTATCCTGCTCTTAGGGTCGCGGGGATGCTGGAGCCTATCCCAGCAGTCATTGGGCGGCAGGAGAGAGAGAGACACACACACACACACACACACACACACACACACACACACACCTAGGGGCAATTAAGTATGGCCGATTCACCTGACCTACATGTCTTTGGACTGTGGGAGGAAACCAGAGCACCCAGAGGAAACCCACGCAAACACGGAGAGAACATGCAAACTCCACACAGAGGATGAACCCCAAGGTTGGACTACCCCGGGACTCGCACGCCGGAACTTCTTGTTGTGAGGCAACCGCGCTAACCACTGCGCCAGCGTGTCGCTGATTTTGGTGTCAAGTAAATCGAAGTGATATTCTCCTTCGAAATATCCGCTCACGAGCACGCCTGGCCTGACGATGCCGCCATGATCACAGGAAAGTCTGGGCATCAGTTACTGAAGATAATCTTCACTCTAGCTGCATGTGGCTATTAGCACTGGGGTTTGTTAATTGGACTTTTTTTTCAGTGAGACTCATTTGCATATAAAGGGGCCAATTTTGCACCAAATGTATGTATATTACCTCATTTAAATATGTGCAAATAGCATCAGAGCACAGAGACGCTGTTCGCTTGGCAGTGTGCATTTCACCCTTTGCGGGTGCTTTGAGAATTACAGTTTATTTTTGGTACAACACCAAATGTCGCTGAGCGACCATGTGTAACTGACTAAGTGATGCTGTTTGACAGTATTGGGCCGCTGGATCAGGTGACCAACGGCATCACTGAAGTTACAGGATTGGTCGGCCAAACGCTGAGAGGCGTGCGTGAGAATGCACAGTTAATGCACCCAAAATAAAACGCACTCTGACAAAACCCTCCGTGGCGAATTCACAAGAGGATTGCGTGGTTTTTGCGGCTGCTACACCTGCACATAGAAGACCAAAAGAAACCGTGTAATACTCAAAGCACCCGCACAGGCTGAAATGCACCCCTAACCTTGCTGCCAAGCAAATTGCGTCTCGGTGCTCCGGTGATATTTGCACGTATTTACAACTGCAGTAGGCAACATGAACATTCTGATACAAAACCTTCCACACCTCTCTCTCTCTCTCTCTCTCTCTCTCTCTCTCTCTCTCTCTCTCTCTCTCTCTCTCTCTCTCTCTCTCTCTCTCTCTCTCTGTCATCACTCCGCATCGCTCCTCTCGCCATTTCGAACATGCCTCTGATGTTAACCCTCATCTGATCTCTCTTTTCATTTAGTGTCTCTCTCTCTCTCTCCTCTAATGTCTTCCTTCTTTTGGCTGCTATGCACTGTTGCAGGCAAAGGAAAGATTGGACATTTAGTACAAGTTGCCGTAGTTCTTGACACAACTTCCGGATGCGCGCCGCCACGCCGAACTAAAAACGTAGAACCTGGATGACTTGTTTGTAGTCACTGTGATTGGCTAGGTATGTGCTAGCTAACACTGATGGATAGTTTGATTCAGATCAGGTTCAGTTTTATAAAAAAGAAAGGAAAAAAAAATAAATACAAAGGGCTGGGCACTCACAGACATACATTTTGTTTTAAAGGAACCAATCAATTAAATATTGTTGATGACAGTGACACGCAATGGTCAAAATTAGTTATTTCAACCAAAATTATAATGACATAATATTACCTATGGCAGTTTTAAACTAGGTAATATGCATACATTTGGCACAAAATCAGCCTCTTTCTATGCAAATGAGACTCATTGCAAAAAAAAAGTCCAATTAACAAACACCAGTACTAATAAACCACACACAGTAAGAGTGAAAATGATCAGCATCTTCAGAGAGTTGGTGGTAACTGACGCCCAGACTTTCCGGTGATCGGGGCAGGAGTGACAATAGCCAGGAGAAGGCATCATCATGCCAGGCATGCTCGTGAGCAGACTTTTCGAAGGAAAATATCACTTTTTGATTTAACTGACACCAAAATCATTCCCAGACACAGGTTGCCAGGTCAAGCAATTGTGCTATAGTTGATGACATCAAGGATGACATTGAGCCTGCCTCCTGTGTTCTTGGCACAAAGCCACCATTCATACTTTGCCACATGGATAATTGCAATCAGACTCAAAACAAGGGCAAATTGCACTCAGCTGTAAAACTTTATGGAGGTGTTTGCACTGTAATATCATTAGCGCAATATCTTTTGTGAATTGGACCTTTAGACGGGGCGGATAGCGGTTGCCAATGATGCACAATTCATGGTGCTATCAGTTGCCGCAATCCATTCTTTGTGAACTCGCCTGTGAATACAGAGTGAGTCTTAGAAAAATGAGAGCTAGCCGCAGATAGAAACAGATGAAAGAGGAGGGGGAGTTAACAGACAATTAGAATAGTTATAATTACAATTATACTAAGTTCACTTTCACATCAAACATCCCAAGCCATGAGTGGAAAATATTGTTCTTACAAAATTCTGCATTTATAACCTTTTTTTTTTTTACTTGAACATAGCTTAACAATGTCATGTGATATGCTACTTCAGTACACTTTAACAATATTTATACTGGGACCACTACAGAAAATTGCAGAGGAATATCTAATATCCAGAAATTCACATTATAGACACTACCACTGACTATCACTGTAACAAGTTGGCCACAATTTTGAATGCTATCCTGCCATATACTATGTTTTGACCTAGTCTTGTTGTCTTGTCCACATCAGCGAGGACCTTTCCTGGACATCAAACACCCGGGCCCTTGTGAAAAAGGCCCAACAATGCCTGCATTTAATGAGGAGGCTGAGGAGCACCCGAGTAGCCCCCAAAATTCTCACCATAGAGAGCATCCTGACCAGCTGCATCTCAGTGTGGTACGGTAACTGCACCTCAGTAGACCAGAAAGTTCTGCAGCGGGTCTTCAAGGCGGCCCGGCATATCACCGGTACCCAGCTCCTGGCCATAAAAGACATTTATCACAAATGCTGCCTTCGAAGGGGTCTCTGTATCAGCAGAGATCCCACCCATCCCAACCATGGACTGTTCTCCCCCCATGACCTCTGAGGGGCACTACAGGAGCATCAGAGCCCGTACTTCTTCTTTTTCTTTCAGCTTTTTCTCTGTTTTTCAGGGGTCGCCACAGCAGATTGTACAGTTTTCATCGGTACCCTGTGAGGGCACAGTACCAATTGTGGTCGTTGTTATCCAGGGCCTCAGCCAATCTCATATGGAGCCTCGACTGATCCGGTATGGTCTTGTCAATCCGCATAATAATTTGGCAAAATTTTATGCCGGATGCCCTTCCTGACAAAACCACTAACCCTATGGACACAGGTAAAGTGCTGGATGCCATCCCAGTATGCATGGACTTGCGCCCATGCCTGTTGCTACAGAGCCCACACTACCAGACTCAAAAACAGCTTCTTTTCCCCCAGGGCTGTTGCCCACCTGAACCTGGCTACCTACTGAATGTCTGTAAATATGTCTATACTCGTGCTCTTTCTTTTTGTTTTTTGTTTTGTTTTTTACTTATTTTTACCTTTTAGTCTTCATCTGTATATATCTTATACAATGTTTGCTATGTTTGTCCATGTCTGTCTTGCACTGTTTGGCGAAGCCGCAGCCCTTACTTCATTTTTAACATGTGCCTGCACATTGTTTTTAATAACAATACATTGAATTGAATTGAATTATTTGTTCATGTGTAGCAGCCATAAATCCACCCAATCCTTTTGTGAATTCACCTGTGAGTCTCTGTATCTAAAAAAACCTCAGAAACATGTAAGCAGCCACTCCAAGTCCTCAGTCAGTCTGAAGAGTCAAGCCCACATCTACTTCGAAGAGCTCAGAAAAAGACAGATTGCACAACACATTGTGCGATGCTGTGACTGACTTACGGATAAGTTTCACACAAAAGAGGTAATTATGGGGCTATTGTAAGGTGGGACATTTTTTTTTCCACAGGTATTGAAATATAATAAAACAATACGAACTCCACCTTTGCCTTTATGCCATCCTGCGGGCCTGTACATCTTATCCTTCTCCACCCCCCCATTGCTATCCTCCTCAGTCATAGGCGTTCCTCCACGCGGCGCAGCGATGTAGAACCGAAAGAACACAACAAGAGGCCGTGCTGAGAGGGATTAAATAGCAAAGAGACATTTAGAAGTAAGGAAAAGCCTTTTCTGGGTGTTGAGCGGTGTATATGAAACAGCATCTGGCATAAAGCACCGCATGAAAGACATCATCTTATGAATCTCCCCTTCATATCTTCTGCTTTATAGCAGACCCACCTTCATGTACAAATACAGCATATACGGAGCAGAGGTATCTGCTTCATTTCCAATACTTGGGCACCATGTTTAATGAAACATTAAAACACAGAAGGTTGCACCAATACTGCTTTGTTTGGGGCTATATCGTGTGCTTGAAAATCACCAAACAGAGAAAACATCTGAACTGTTATCTCTCACAGCCAAGGAGCAAAGATTTGCAGTTTGCCCGTGCAACACAAATAAGGCTCATATCACTTTGGAGTCCAGCAGAGTAGTTCTTTTCCGTGCGGATTTACTGCGTGTAAAGCGTTATCTGGCCGTAATTTTACGTCACACAGCGTGAGCAAGGATGCAATATGTTCAAGTATTTATCATAGACAGGACAAGACAATATTTTTTTTTATCATAGACGATGCAATGTTCGGGGGAAACATTTTTCCAGATGCGAGATTCAGAATGTACCTCTCCATTTAGAGGACCAGGGAGCATGGGCAAATGCTCCCATGGACAAGAAATATGGTCTTGCTCACAGGAGTTTGATAACACCGAGACAGAGGTCGAGTTCATCTACCATGTCAAGAGATAAAGATTCTGGTTTGGTTTTTCCATTTCTTCCAGGCTATATTGAGTTCTTATCACTGAGGTGTGACATGGTGAAAATTTGTAAGGACATAAAACGTACTAAAGTTGTAGAATAGCAGTTTTAAAGCCATGCAATTTTTTATTCGAAATACAAGATCATATGGCTTATAATTTTACCTTTTTGTCTTTGTTTTGAAGCATAAAAAAACGAATCGATACAATCGAACTTCATTACAGAAAAAAAAAACAGCCTTTATTTTTTTACCCAAACGGCTTGAATCGTTGTGTTGCGACAGTACATATGATAACTGATTGTTTGACTTATACCATTATTCACATATAGTATTAAATTAAAGTATTAAATTAAAGCTGGACCAATATTCACTGAACCTCAGCACTATATATGATTTACTTTTGGCGTCTGAGTGTATAAAGGACCTCATTTCCCAATTTCGTGAATGTAATTAAAAAGTCGGTAAAAGAAACAAAACAAAAACATCACTCTGAAGCACGGTGAAGGTCACAAAGAACACAGACAAGCTGCAGAGGGACCTTTATCAATTCATGCCACGTTTTGAATGAAAAGCAACACAAGCCATATCATCAATTCATGAGCCTCTCAACTGTCCAATTAGTCTTATCTGTGCTTTGCAAGAACAAAAATTTGTCATTTAATAGGGAAAAGTGATAGAAATGTGTGAATGTAATTGTTACAAGAACCAAGAACAGAATATATCACCTATTTAATACCTAATTATATAATCATTTCAATGCACTGCTTATGTCAGGGCCTGTTTTATGGGGTGCCATGGGTGATTGTACCCAAAATGAAAAACGGAGATTTCAATTAAAGATGGCTTTCATGAATGAAAATGATCCTGCAGTGTCATATAGACTCAGTGTCACTTAGCCAGTAGGTGTGTTCTTTAATCCTTTATGATAGACTAGAGCATCAAGACGCAGCGAGGTGTCATTGGAGTCGAATGCTGCGATGAATCAGCCCTTTAATGGGCAGAAAAACATTTAGAAAGGTTTTTCCATGAGTCCCTTTTGGATTGCACTCCATCATGGTGATGACTATGTGGCAATGAGCTCTGGCCAGGAGAAAAATTCCCATTTCCACCACGGCATGGCGGAGTGTCCTGCTCGGCGTCTTGGCCTTATCAGGGCCTGTCTGACCCGTCACATAACATGCCGTGCTGCCCCGCTGTTACGGGTCAACACGTGGCAGGCGCTCTGGGATGATGGATGCTGCATTCGCTGTGCATTACAGATTGGCAGCGGTGCTACTTCCAATGAGAAGAAGATTAAATAATTTTTTTTTAAAAAAGGTATAAATAATATAAATAAGGCTTTGTTCTCAGCTGAAAAACACGATCAAGATATATCATGGGCAAACATTTCGCATTTGCGGTGTTCTGTGGCCTGGATTGTAGATATCGCACGGTGTTATTATGGCTCCACGCATCAAGGACACCTTTGACTGAAACGATTTTGCACCCCTCCACAGGCAAGCTGCTTCCCCTCGGCAGGTGCCTGTCGCTATCGGAAGTGTATAAATCATACAGCGGGAGGGCTGTCAGCCGGGATGACACTCCTCATAAACACTGCTGACCGCTGGCCATGGCGTTGTACTTCTTCATCAACTCTCCCCATTGCAGAGGGATGCTGAGGGCAACATCCAGAGCATTCTCACGGACTCACTGGTTGACAGGAAAGCAGCTTTGTATGCCAGGGTTTGGCCAAGAATTCCAGTCCTGTCGCTTTAGCACATTTCCATGTGTTTTGGTGCCCCCGGCAGAGGTAAGGAGCATAAAAAAAATCCCATGCCCAATGTGTTTGTGTGACTGGGTTTTACTGATATACAAGCATGCTGGGCTCCGATGATTAGATATGTTTGGTTAGCCTCATATATTCCACTCAAGGTTGCAATGATTAATATCATCTTATTAGTAAAAGACCGAGTATGTCTAGTCCCGCATAATTACAGCAAGTTAGTCAATGGTTAAGTAGAGAGCGATTTGATTTGATTCTGTTATGAGATATTCATTCTCAGGTTAATAATACAGCAAAGCAATATTAGACTGAAATTGCTTACGGCAACTTTTCAACAACATAAAAATCATGTATGCAGAATATCATCAGATGTAACGATATGGAGCTCTGAAGTTCTTACATTTTTAAAAGCAGTTGCCACTTTGGGGCCATGATCTGCCATCGTCAAATGTAGTCCTAATTATTTCCAGTGAGCATTATGACACTATTTTGTTCAGTAATGACATAAACATTATTAAATCGATACTGGCTGTAAGAGTGGTCAACTCATTCAGTTTTAATTTATATATCTTAACTAGTTATTTCACTGTGGTAGCTAAACCAATACCCATGCAGCCAAACTAATCTTCTCTGCCAGTTGAAAGGGCAGGTTGCTGAATCCCATTCTGTGGTCAAGTAGTCCTCAAAGAGACCGGTTGTATCTTGGCATCACAGAACTGATGTTAACATCCACCAAAGTTTAGGGGTAAAAACACATGATTTTTTTCCTCTCCTTCTATGGTGTAAATGTAAGAATATGGAAGTAGGCAAAAACACAAACAACTGATAACTGCTACGATTATGATTTAGCTGGCTCACTAAATTATTTGTGGAATGTACTGAAACTTTTTTTTTATTAAATAGCTCTGAATTGAGTTTACATGCATTTTTTTTTTAATTTGTGATAAGCAAGCAGTACATTTCTGAATGCTTGTCAAACTCCACTTAAACGTCAGCCAGGGCAACAACATTCAGTTTCACCACACTGGCCTCTGTCAACAATCAGTTAATCTTAAGTATGTTCTCTCATAACACTCCATGAAATTAGGAGAAGACTGTGTCACCATTCGCTCTTTATCGATCAAGGTATCAAGGACCAAAAAAGGACCAAAATTAAAAGTCCATCCATTATCCAAACTGCTTATCCTGCTCTCAGGGTTGCGGGGATGCTGGAGCCGATCCCAGCAGTCATGGGCAGCAGGTGGGGAGACACCCTGGACAGGCTGCCAGGGCACACACAAACACACACACACACGCACACACACGCACACACATTCACACCTAGGGACAATTTAGTACGGCTGATTCACCTGACCTACATGTCTTTGGACTGTGGGAGGAAACCGAAAAACCCGGAAGAAACTGGAAAACCCGGAAGAAACCCTCGCAGACACAGGGAGAACATACAACCTCCACACAGAGGACGACTGCCAAGGTTGGACTATCCCGGGGCTCGAACCCAGGACCTTCTTGCTGTGAAGCAACTGCACTAACCACTGCACCACCATGCCGCCCCTGTGAGGCGACCGTGGGATTAAAAGTCCATCCATTCCACTCTCAAACTGCTTATCCTGCTCTTAGGGTCGCGGGGATGCTGGAGCCTATCCTAGCAGTCATTGGGCAGCAGGCAGGGAGACACCCTGGACAGGCCACCAGGCCGTCACAGGGCCGACACACATTCACACCTAGGGACAATTTAGCACGGCTGATTCATCTGACCTACATGTCTTTGGACTGTGGGAGGAAACCGGAGCACCCAGAGGAAACCCACGCAGATGCGGGGGGGACATGGAAATTCCACACATGATGATCCCCAAGATTGGACTACCCCGGGGCTCGAACTCAGGACCTTCTTGCTGTGAGGCGACCGCGCTAACCATTGCATCAACATACTGGATTAAAAGTCATTCATCGATATCTGACCTCCATCGTCATAGTTTCTCCACAGGCATTTCCCCTTTGGTCCAAAAACATCTGCCTCTGGAAGTCCGTCCCTCTAACCCCTCAACATGTCATGGAACAGCCCTGTTGTGCTCACTATGTCAATATGTGCTGCAAGTCTAAGATCATGCATTGTCTGATGCAAGGTGGGATATCACTCAGTTGTAAGCATAGACTTCAAGTAGCTGTATTAGATTTCAGATGCCAGAGCTGATAACAGAAGTTCCCTCCTTATGGTAGAAGTAGAGGTGGAAACAGAGTGAAAGATGAATGCCGGCCTAGTCCTGTTTCTCCCCAACACGTATCATCTCGGGGGAAGCACGTCGCTGAGCACATCTGAAGGACCAGTGACTTGGTAAAAAGGTGAAGACAAAGATGAACTGTCAAGCAAAAAGCGAAGTTTCCTCATGAGGTGTGAATTGTTCATATCACCGCCTGCCTTGACACGAGTTGTTCTCGCTGCAGGAACATACGGCATTGTGTTCACCAAGTGCTTCAGGTGTGGTTGTATGAACATTATTTGCTTTCACAATGAAAATATCTTGCTCTATTCTCTATATTCCAAAACTTGATTTTTAAAAAAATATAAACTTAGTGCGAGGTGACTCGGCCATACTAAATTGTCTCTAGGTGTGAATGTGTGTCGGCCCTGTGATGGCCTGGTGGCCTATCCAGGGTATCTCCCCGCCTACTGTCCAATGACTGCTGGGATAGGGTCCAGCATCCCTGTGACCCTGAGAGCAGGATAAGCGGTTTGGATAATGGATGGATGGATGAACTGATTTTTTTTTCTTTTTTATTGCATTGTTAGGTGGGACTTGAATGTCTTTTGAGAACTGCTGCTTCTGCAAACGTACCAGCTGTCTGTCTGTACAGCTTGCTAATGGAGAGGCATTTTGGGTAGGCAGGGGGAGGGTGTTAAAATTAATAGGTGTGTTTTAACAAAAAAACAAAAAAAACTATCTGAATAGGGTGTGTAGTATATTGGTCATCTTGTATTCATTTAGGGACCATTTCCAGAAACTGTGGAGGAAATTGTGTTCAGAGTGTGCGGACTCAATTTTTAGACAGCAGAGCATGACTTTATTGATTGGTGTTGTGTGCATTTAATCAAACCACAAAGGAATCGATATTGTCAGGGGACATGTAAATGTGTACTCAGTCTCATATTTGTGAATTATGAGACTTTAAAGAAGTTGGAATAATAGGAAGATGTGTGATCATGGATGGTTGTTAATGTCCTTGTGGTTGTAGCGTTCCTCTGATTTATCCTTTAATGACTATGAATCAATCAAAATAATGTTGGAGCTACATTAAATCCACAGTCATCAAAACAGAGACAAATAATGAATTATTTATGGCTGCACATTGTGGGATTTGTATTGCGAGAAATGCCATGCAGTAAAATGGTGGAAAATAACTACAATGCAGCATGAATGCAGTACTAGTAATGTTTTGGGATATAGAGACACCTGCTGTAATACAGCCACCGAAAGAATTGGCGCCTCTCACTTTGGACATGTTTAAAGGCCAGCTACACCTGTTTACTCATGTATTCATTTCAAGACTTGTTGTTTTATTTAATCATTAATGTTCTGTACTTCTAGGCATGGGGGGATAAAGCCTTTCCCAGCAGGCACTGGGAGACACCAAAGACAGGCCTCCAGTCCATCACAGGACCGACACACACAACCAGTCACACTCCCCTTTCATATCCATGCACAAGTTTGAGTCTCTAAATAGCCCTACCAAGCATATAGACCATGTTCTCCACACACATTTCTGTTATGCACCAGTACTACACTGAGGTGCAACATGAGCTGTGTTTACACAGAACTTTTTCTTCCATTAATAATCAGAATAACAGCCCAGTCACTGTATAACATGCCCAATTTAATCACCTTGATCAGAATTGACTGGGCGGTTTGGAAATGAATTTCCATTTCAGAGGAGTGGCATAAACCTTTGATAATACATTTGACACATAAACAGTTGTCATGAAAATGCTCCTTATGGTTACTCTCTACTTTTGGAATAGCTATTGCCTCCTTTTTCTTTTCTTTTCTCATGGCACCATAGAGATGAACTCATAGGTGACATGTTTTTTTTTAAAATAATAAACTTTATTTACTTAACTGAACGTACAAAACGTTCACAATTTCAACAAGGTAGTGCATGCTCGAGGTATCTTAGGCGCAACGTGACGTGAGCATGAAGTACTTTTGGCGGACACGCCCCTTTTTGTGTGAAAACTAAGCGGTAAAATTGACTGGTGCAAATGGGAGATAGAGGTAGCCACCATGCCTAAAGGTTGCTGTGTTGTGTCCTGCGCCATTAACAATAAAACACAACAGCATTCGTCTCTCCTTGCTACCGTGTCAGGAAAGGGAGGGGGGAGGGGAAGGGGGGGGACGGATTTTATGGCTTCAGGCTATTCAGAGGGAGGATCCCGAGGGAAACCTATGGGATCCCGGGAGCAAATACGTCTAGTCTACATTTTATAATGACCATTTTAACTTTGAATCATTGTACACAATAGGCTATACGATAAAGACCGAAAAAGCAAAGAAATCAGTAGACCGGAAAACGACCTCAGTCAACGGGATATCAGCGCGCCTTGGCAGTGGCTGCACAAACGTAGCAAACGTAGCAAGACACATTACACAAAGTAGGCTGGAAAGGTTTTAACCCCGTCCTCTCGTCTCCTAACCGTGCTATCGTCACAGGAATGCAAATTAAAAGATTGATAATAATACACCACCCATCTCAGCAACTGTCAAAGCACAAAGACATGGGAACGAAGTTTTGCAACAAAGTTTTGCATTAACATTTTTTTAAACAGGACATAGAAGAATTATACTTTGCACATTATAAATGTATTTGTTCCGTACTAACCATTGCATAGTTGAAACATGAATCGGTTCTGTAAAATTGATACAGTGGGCTATACAACATGCTTTATCCTTTGCTTAAGTATTTCAGGATTTCATTTAAAGGATCCACTGCACCCGCATTATGCTCCCTCTGTATACCCGCATCGCCAGGGTTCACATTAGCAGCAGTAGAATAAACAAAGTGGGCAGACTAAGAAGGCAGCTACATATAACCATCTCTAGACAGAAAAAAGGTCATAGATGACAGAAATCGACTTTACCTGGAGACTCGATGAGGTATCGTAGTTGTAAATGTCAGGACATGACACTTCCGGCCATCGAGTGGCATCATTAATCCATTCTGATGTTCGGCTAAAAGGACACTGACCACCATACTGCGAAGTTTATCAAAATACCGGCACCTGTCATCAGCCAGCAAAGTACTAACGTAACTCCCCTTATATGTCATTGCAACTAAAATTTTACTTTTTTTTCTTGACATACACATGCGAACTCAGTGAGTCGCCATTCAAATTGAAAGGTTTTGTTTTCACCCAAAAGGGGCGGAACCACACCGCGGCATGAAACTTCCCGGATGATTCCTCTGCGCCCCCCTCCCCCATTCTTCTAGTTCCGTCCGTGGCTGCCTGTATTCCATCTAACCACAACCCCATGCTAGAATGGACAAGTGGCGGCCATCTTACCTGAGTCCTGCTCTAAATTTGCCACATAATTGGAAATTATGGTGAAAAAGGCGCAGGCTATGTTGTCTTTATAATCCTTGTACTTGTTCAACCAACACATCAGTAGACAATACAGTTGTTTTTTTTCCCCTTCAAAGTAATGACAACCCCCCTGTCTAGAATAAACAAATAATTGGTAGTGTTTTGATTACAATAACTCCAAGAGAACAAATTATGCTTTCAGTCATAAAATTAATTTGATGTACTTTGTTAATCCCCGTGGGGAAATACATCCTCTGCATTTAACCCATCCCAACACACACACTGGAAGCAGTGGGCAGCCGTGTAGCTAGGAGCAGTGGGCAGCCGACCAACTCCAGTTCTTTTTGCCATGGCTCGGTCAGGGGCACTGATAGGAGTATAACCTAACATGCATGTCTTTGATGGTAGGAGGAAACTGGAGCACATGGAGGAAACCCACACAGACATGGGGAGAACATGCAAACTCCACACAGAAAGGACCCGGGATGGCCTGGGGTTCAAATCTAGGAACTTTAGCTGTAAGGCAACAGTGCTAACCACTGTGCCACCGTGCAGCCCAAAAATGCTTATAATTGCATATTCATATTGCAGATTAAAAGTGCACATCCCAGTGTTGAGCCGCAAGGTGCTGAACCAAGCAGAACATCACGAAAAACAAAAAAAGGGAATCAAGTCTGCACACTTTCTGACAAATGCCCTCAGGTAGACTTAATATGGATTACTTGACCTGGTTAAAACATAGATTAGTGTTGATTTACTTTACTGAAAGGATATCATGCAACGATCAGAGGTAAGATGGCAGCGATTGATGCTAATATATAATGAATGACTGCAGGATTCAAACCAGCTGTGCTAAATATGTGCTCATGTTGTGCACGACATCTCAGGTAAACTGCATCGTTTCTTGGTAAGGTTATACCCAGTGGTGTACTGGCCATCAGGCATACTGGGACAAACCCTGGTGGGCCACCACATTGGTGGACTGTCAAAAAAAATCCACAGGCCCAGTGTGCCTGTCACTCGGGATGCGCATGAGAGCGTGTTGTGTGTTTGTTCTGGGACTGGGCTCATTGGCCAATCACAACCAAGTTAGTTAATGCGCATTAACATTCTGCAAAAGTAGCAGGCAGTAGTGAGTTGACCAACAAAAGCCATGGGCTAGAAAAAGTCAAAAAGTAAAGGAGGGGCTGAAAAAATTAGAGAGAAAAAAGGAAGCATGTATTAGAGGCACAGTCTGACAAATGTAAACAAACACGAAACCGGCCAGACCCACAGCGCACCTGTGCTGCACATGTAGGTCTTTTCCTGGATTGCCACCTTGTCGTGATGGAGAAGCTTGCATATACCAATAACCCAAGACCTATGCCATTTGAAGCTTGGATCCTGGTAGGGTCACCCAAGGTGGATAGGTCAAGGGGGACGTTTCAGATGAAGTGCAATCCAACAAAGATCTCAACGGCGGTACTGGCAGAAGATATCTCCAGGTCACAACAGCAGCGAAGGTGGGTGCAGGCTGTGACAGAGGATGGTCCCCAGTCGTCTTGGCTCCCCATGCCATTGGACTCTGGCCACCCCCTGCCAAGGGCCGTGTGGTGGCTGCAGGCGCATCAACCACTCCATGTAAAAAGCTGTCACACGAAGGTGTCCTCCCGCAAGGATACCCACAAGGACCTAGAAGGAGGACAGTCATATTCGACCCCAAGTGACCGCTGATGATGATGATGATGATGGTGGAGCAAGGCAGTGTTCAATGAGAAAGGCGGGGAACCAGCAAGTAGCGATTATGTTCCAAGGGTTACTCGTATCCTAAAAGTGTCATGAGTAAAAGTATGCTAATATAGCAAGCTCACTTCGGCATGTCCTCATCTCGATAACGTTATTTGTTGTCCTCCGTGTGTCAATACATCAGTCATCAGTGTGATCGCGTCCTACTAATTGTCCCTCTCAGGTCTTTGCGACACATAGCCAGTCCACAGCGGCAGTTGCGCACGTACCTTGGGGGGGGGGCAGACTGGGCTTCAGCATCCTCTAGTGGCCAGCAACGCTATTCAAGAGGAGCAGGCTGAAGTGGTAAGATGGACGTTAAATTACAGGCTAGGCTACATGTTCAGTAAAAACTGCTGTAACTTGTGGTTACAAAACGACCCCGCTGATAGGCTACGTGTTACTATTTAAGCCATGCTGATGGCGTGTTACAATATAAGTCTGAGCCTTCTGAACTATTTCCTGGAATAGAAATATGCTACTTTACATTGCAAAAGCCTTTGAATACGCGTTCAGAATCACCTGTCAACAATAAAAGGCCATGTCAGTACCAGCAAGGACTAGGGTGCTCAATCTAGTAGGCCATGTCCTGTAATTACATTACGCACCCCCCCCCCCCCAACTGTAACTGACTGTCCTTTTTCATATGTAATCAACCCTCACCGACTGTGAACCCCACCCGGGCCAGCCCCATCAGATAAGTCCAGGGCTGAATCTCTTTCCCAGTACACCCCTGGTTGTACCATGTGTTATGATGTTACTGGACGTCACTTTGAGCTCTGCATTATCTTGGCAAATATTAAAACCAATACAAAACAAAAGTCCAACTCATATGTTCAGCTAACAAAATAAAGCTGTTCACGCCTATCAGAATATTGTAAAACTGACTGGTCCATTAGCTAATGGTATTGTAGCGAATTCGGGGGGCAACCACAGGAACCACCGTAGCCGGGACGCGAACCCGTAGCTCCCGCACCGCGGGAGACATCGCTAACCGCTCGACAAAAGGGTCCGACCCGTTAGCCAAGGGCCAACATGTCTACTTATCTATGCACGTTACAGTATTTTTATTTACCTAACCAAGAGTGTGCAAGTACTGGCCACCAAATATTTGAAGTCCTCTTTCTCCTTCTCATGATCAGCAGTTCAGATCAATAGGCATCAAGATGACCAGACAGCAGAACAGCTTCTTTCCACATACTATCATACTCAAAACTGTATAACTCTCCACACGATATCTTTTTTTCTGTTGGAAACGTGCTTAGAATGGAACATCCGTACACAATTTTCATTTCAACATGATTAATTTAAATTAAACCTCATTGCATGTTCACTACACAATAGTTGTACATAATTTCCAGCAGTAATTGCTTATTTACTATATTCAGCTCCATTTTGCACTGCTCAGTATTTATATCTACATTTGAATTCATCATGCACTGAAAGATACACTTTGCAATTTGCACGCTTTGCAATAGTTGTACATAATTTTCCAGCCACACATAATTATTTAGCATTTGTTTATATTCAGCTTCATCCTGAACTGCTCTGTGTGGCTGCTGTTTGCATATACACTACCGTTCAAAAGTTTGGGATCACCCAAACAATTTCGTGTTTTCCATGAAAAGTCACACTTATTCACCACCATATGTTGTGAAATGAATAGAAAATAGAGTCAAGACATTGACAAGGTTAGAAATAATGATTTTTATTTGAAATAAGATTTTTTTTACATCAAACTTTGCTTTCGTTAAAGAATCCTCCATTTGCAGCAATTACAGCATTGCAGACCTTTGGCATTCTAGCTGTTAATTTGTTGAGGTAATCTGGAGAAATTGCACCCCACGCTTCCAGAAGCAGCTCCCACAAGTTGGATTGGTTGGATGGGCACTTCTTTGAGCAGATTGAGTTTCTGGAGCATCACATTTGTGGGGTCAATTAAACGCTCAAAATGGCCAGAAAAAGAGAACTTTCATCTGAAACTCGACAGTCTATTCTTGTTCTTAGAAATGAAGGCTATTCCATGCGAGAAATTGCTAAGAAATTGAAGATTTCCTACACCGGTGTGTACTACTCCCTTCAGAGGACAGCACAAACAGGCTCTAACAGGTACTATTTAATGAAGATGCCAGTTGGGGACCTGTGAGGCGTCTGTTTCTCAAACTAGAGACTCTAATGTACTTATCTTCTTGCTCAGTTGTGCAACGCGGCCTCCCACTTCTTTTTCTACTCTGGTTAGAGCCTGTTTGTGCTGTCCTCTGAAGGGAGTAGTACACACCGGTGTAGGAAATCTTCAATTTCTTAGCAATTTCTCGCATGGAATAGCCTTCATTTCTAAGAACAAGAATAGACTGTCGAGTTTCAGATGAAAGTTCTCTTATTCTGGCCATTTTGAGCGTTTAATTGACCCCACAAATGTGATGCTCCAGAAACTCAATCTGCTCAAAGAAGTGCCCATCCAACCAATCCAACTTGTGGGAGCTGCTTCTGGAAGCGTGGGGTGCAATTTCTCCAGATTACCTCAACAAATTAACAGCTAGAATGCCAAAGGTCTGCAATGCTGTAATTGCTGCAAATGGAGGATTCTTTGACGAAAGCAAAGTTTGATGTAAAAAAAATCTTATTTCAAATACAAATCATTATTTCTAACCTTGTCAATGTCTTGACTCTATTTTCTATTCATTTCACAACATATGGTGGTGAATAAGTGTGACTTTTCATGGAAAACACAAAATTGTTTGGGTGATCCCAAACTTTTGAACGGTAGTGTATGTTTGTAACTATTGAAGCGTTTCGATCTATTGAAAAGTTAGGATCACGTAATCTCCGTAAAGCTTTTGTCCCCGAATGTGAAAATCTGTGTGCAGCAACTCGCACTGATGGCTCTGGTAATCTCGAACACACCTGACCCCTCGAACCTAAGAGACAGATATAGCTAAAGTCTTAGGAGAGTGGGAAAGAAATCTGGAACTTTTTCTTTTTTTTGTCTCTGTATAATGTTCTGTATTGAACCTTGGTTTTCTTATCACGACGACACAGGCAACTCTGTAGAATCACACTTATTTTTCATTGTCTTCTTCTCTAGCTACATTTTCTGACTAATTGTCTTGACTTAAGATCTAGCGCCCCCTAGAGGCCCGATGTTCCACTACATCCCCTTTTAGTCAATTATCACATTTAACTTTTCATTTAAACCTTTTCCAGCTTGTTATAGAACAAAACACATTTTCAATATTATGCATTTTCTTTAAACATGAACATGAAGGGCAGGGTGGACTACCGACCCTTCAGGCTCTGCTGCAGGGGTTTATTCTATCCTTTTTCAAAGCAGGTCTTCCTAGTACTGAACATGACCCGTTTTACTAGCCCAGTCTTCAGGTGGACGGCAGACTCCCTGATCTGGCCACAGCCACATTAGGGTCGGGCTGGATCTGGTCGCACTGGTCTCGTTCTGGAAGAGCAGTAAGCTGAGCTCGGTTTCTTCTGTGTTCCCAGCTGTCTCTACTTCATATGATCTTGGAGTTGAAGCCGGTGCTTGTACTGTTCCAGTGGTCTTTGCTGTTCTGATCCAGACTATCTGGCCCAGTTCAAGTATTGGCAACTCCTTTGCTCTGTGTCTTGCTCCATAAGCTCTTTTGGTTCTCTTTCATCTTCTCCCCATCAGCAGTTCTGCTGGTGAGACTCCATGAGCTAACGGGGTTGTTCTGTAAGCCAAGAGAGCTTTCTGGTGATCTTGATTCTTGCTCAGTATCTGTTTTACTGTTACCACCGCTCTCTCTGCCTCACCATTGCTCTGTGGATATCTGGGGCTACTAGTGATATGTGCAAAGTCATATTGGTGAGTGAATGGTGTAAACTCAGAAGAGGCGAACTGTGGCCCATTGTCCCATCACCAGTACCTCAGGAATGCCAAATCTGGCAAAGATGACTTTCAACCTCTCCACCGTGGTAGCAGTTGTGAGCGTCGGCAGGTTGGCTACTTCAATATATCTTGAGAAGTAATCAATTACAGCTAAGTAGTAATAACAATAATAATAATAATGATACTAATACATTTTATTTGTGAGCGCCTTTCAGAGCACTCAAGGACAGCTTACAGAACACAGTATAAAACAAGCAGGCACTGTATCAGCCAGCATAAAATCAAAACAAAGCAGGGTAGACAATAAAAAGTAGTGGCCTTTTCCCCACTGAAATATGTCTGCAGCCACTCTCTGTCACGGTCTTGCAGGAAATGGTGTTGTCATCAGAGGCTCTGTTCGATAACTGGAAAACTGGCAGCACCTGTCACATCTTTCCCCCAGCTCTCTGATAGAACCCAGGCCACCACATGGACTGTTGTGCCCTGGCAATGCACTTTGTCATGCCCTGGTGTCCATGGTGGATTCTTTCAAGCATCTCTCTGCGCATGGGTGATGGAATAAGGATTCGTTCCCCCTTTAGTAGGATACCATCTGCTACATGCATGTCTGCTCTGTATGACCAGTATGGCAGTAGATTCTCAGGGACTGCTTTCCTGTGCACTGGCCAAATCTTGTCTGTGTACACTCTGAGTTGTCTCATCATTGCATCTCTGTTCTGCATTTCTCTGATCTGCTCTATTTCAGTTTTTGTTGCCGGAATGTGCTCCATGACATAATCAATGTAGACTTTACACTCCCTTTCTAGTGTGTCACACTCCTTCATGCTGTCTGGTCCAAGTGGAGCTTGTGACAATGCATCAGCTGGCACTAGCTGTTTCTCTGGTACATGAATGATTCGGTACGTGAACCTCATCATCCTCAGCCTGAATCTGAGTATTCTCCGAGGTAAGTCATCAAGTGGTTGGGAGCCTAACGAGGAGATCAGAGGCTTGTGGTCTGTATGCACAGTGAAATCCAACCCCAGGAGATAGGCACTCAGTGGCTCGCATGCCCAGGTCACGGCGAGGACCTCTTTCTTGATCTGTGCTTATCAAGTTTCAGTGGGCATCAGACTTCTGGATATGTACACCACTGGTCTGTATTCTCCATCTGACTGTCGCTGCATTAGTATTTCTCCAAGGCCATATGATGATGCATCTGCGGACAAGAGTTTCTCTTTTTGAACTATACTGTGCTAAGACAGTTGGCGAGCTGAGCTCCTTCTTTACTTTCTCAAAGGCCGTCTTTTGCTGCATGTCCCATGTCCACTTGCTGTCATTTTTCAAGAGGTCTGTCAAAGGCTATGTGAGACTGGGCAGGTGAGGGAAAACTTGCCGGCATAGTTCACCATCCTCATAAAGCATCTCACTCCTTCAACATTGCGAGGTTCTGTCATCTTGATAATGGCTTTAAGCACTAATTTTATGTCCCAGAAACTTCGCTTCATTCACCCCAAACTCACATTTTTCATTTAGAGTCAGACCTGCACTCTCAAACTTTCCAAGGACTTCACACAACCTTTCATCATGCTCCATTTGGTCTTTTCCGAACACCAAGATGCCATCTGCATGGCACAGTGTTCCTGGTGTGCCTGCAACGATCTGTGAGATTCTCAGCTGAAAGTGCTCAGGCGCTGAGGAAATCCCAAAGGGTAGTCGCTCAAAACAATACCTGCCGAAAGGTGTAATGAATGTTGTCAAGGGCTCAGAGTCTTTATGTAAGGGTATTTGCCAAAATCCTGATGTAGCATCCAGTTTGGAGAACACTACTGGCTCCAACTTCGCAAGTGTGTCATCCACAGCTGGGTGTGTGTCTCTCTCGACGCACACTTTCATTGAGTCTTGTTAGGTCTACGCAGATCCTAATGTTTCCATTGGGCTTTGGCATAACCACCACTCCTGCACACCACTCAGTGGGCTCTTGAATTTGTCGGATGACTCCCATGTTTTCCATCGTATGGAGTTTTGACCTCACTTTGTCCAGAAGGGGTAGTGCTAGACGTTGAGGAGCTGACAGCGCATATGGCGTTGCCCCCTCTGCCAGCTCTATCTTAGCTACCTTGCAGCTTCCCTACGCCTGAAAACACCTTTTGGAACATTGCTTTGAATTTGTTTCCCATAGCATGAACTGCTGCAACCTGTTGCAATAGTGGCAAAGTGTGGATAGCAGGGAGACCTAACAGTGGCATCACTAAATCCTTCACTACAGTACTTCCTGCTCTGTTTTCTTTTTGCCCTTTTTCAGAATTGCTTTGAACGTGCTCAGTACAGTGAGCGGTTGGTTGTTGGGACCGCTTATCATTCGCTGTGCATTGATTACCATCTCTGGCATTTCAGTACATGGATTCTGGTATGGCTGTGACTGGCTGCAGCCTGCGGGAAGGCAGAGTTGACCATCCAGCCCGACTAGCCCTGCCCACATTCACCAGGGCTGGTCCTGTGGACATGGCTGGTCGGGGCCAACTCCGCCTTCCCGCAGGCTGCAGCCATTACCTTCTTCCTCACCCCGATGCACTATTATTATAACAGTATAGTGCATTCATTGTACAGTACAAGTTTTTGATGCTATTCTCAGCATGACAAAATACAAGCGTCAAATACTCTGTTGTAACTCGCTGGTTGACCTAATGTTCTTAGCTCTGGCAGTTGTCATTTTAATTATTTCTGCATTGAACATTTGAGTGGTTAATGTGAAAAAGAAATGCAGAAGGCTTCTTATTTCCAGTTGGGACCTCTCTTAAAGGTTAACTCAGCTCAATTTGCTACTGGCAGATGTGTGTGTCGCTATTTTCATTGGGAGTGACAGAGAAGGACAGGATTATGAACAATTATATTAGAGGGACAGCTCAGGTTGGACAGTTTAGAGACAAAGGAAGAGAGGTAAGATTGAGATGGCTTGGACAAGCGTGGAGGAGAGATGTTGGGTATATTGGGAGAAGGATGCTGAATATGGACCTGCCAGGGAAGAGGGAAAGAGGAAGGCTAAAGAGGAGGTTTATGGATGTGGTGAGGGAAGACATGCAGGTGGCTGCTGTGACAGAGGAAGATGCAGAGGACAGGAAGAAATGGAAACACATTATACGCTGTGGCAACCCCTAACGGGAGCAGCTGAAAGTAGTGGTGGTAGTAGTAGTAGTAGTAGTAGTAGTAGTAGTAGTAGTAGATGTGTGTGTCGCTCATTGAAAGTGATCATAAGAAGACCTTGTGTCACACCTTGTAATGAAATCACTCTTCCAGCAGTAGTAAATAGAGATGCAATAAGGCCTTATGGAATATAAATAGAGTGGCTATTGGGGTGTGCTCCATCCACACAATGCTGTGTAAACTTCTGCTGAAATTACTGTACTAGGAGACCTTCCAATTATATGCAGTAACATGAACATGTGACATCAGTTTGAGTGTTTATAAGACATTAGTTCATACACATGTGATTTGCTGGTAGGAGGAATCACTCATTGCTACCTCTTTGGAGGAATTAGTGTGTACAGCTTTTTTTTTTACTACTTTATTAATCCACGTGGGGCAATTCTTTCTCTGTGTTTAGCCCAACCTATCTGTGTAGCCAGGAGCAGTGGGCAGCCGGCATGCAGCATCCGGGGACCAACTCCAGTCCGTCTTGCCATGCCTCGGTCAGGGGCACAGACAGGGGTATTAACCCTAACATGCATGTCTTCTTGATGGTGAGGGAAACCGGAGCACCTGGAGAAAACCCACCGCAGACACGGGGAGAACATGCAAACTCCACACAGAGGATGACCTGGGATGATTCCCAAGGTTGGACAACCCCAGGGTTCAAACCCAGGACCTTCTTGCTGTAAGGCGACAGCGCTAACCACTGGGCCACTGTGCCACCCACCTTGAGACCAGTCCCAACAGGTTATCTTCATGCAGTGCCTACCTTGATGGTAGTTTCTGTCTACTTTACAGAATGCTAAATTTTGGGTTAATTCCTGAAGTAATTTTTTTGTTTTGTTTATGTTTTTGTTTTTTGGGGGTTTTTTTTTGTTTTTTTTCACCTAAGCCCAATTTTCCCATCATCAGGAGTCAAGCCAAGCAATAGGTAGCAAATCTTTTCAAATAATTCAGTATTGGGCAATCTGGCATAAGTCAACTTCTGCACACTGAGCTACTATGTAATCCTTTGGGGCAATTTCTGATCATCAAACAGTGTCCACCATTTTTGGCACTGCCAGAATGCTATGAGAAATGTCTGAAAACACCTCTTATTGTGAAAAGACAATAGCAGTACAGTCAGTCAGTGAAGTGATGGCTCTTTTTATATCGATTTGAGTTCATAAACAGTTGAAGAAGAATATTTACAAGAATCACCTGAACATTCATCTGCAGTAGCAATTTCTTTGCACAATCATGGCTGAATATTTACCTGATTTTGAGGACCTAGAGGTCTTTTCATTTCACTGGCCATCAACATTTATCTGAGTTGGAATATAAAGATGGAGAGCTCTAACCAAGCGGCAACCACCGAGACTGGAAATTGAAGTCAATGCAGAAGTGCCTTAAGTTGCAGTTCCAACCAGGCCACTAGGTAGCTGGCTCCAAAAAGCTTTCGGTCTTACGTTAAATCAGTGATAGAATTCCACACTTCTGCATTCAAATACAAAGCTGATTATTTGTTTGCTTGTTTGTTTGTTTGTTTCATTTATTTTTATAAGAAGTTGGGGTTTCAATTGCTAATTTCGGGGCAGGCACACAGTGTGATGGTGTTATTTTTAAAATTACTGTTCCATTCAGGATTGAAAAAGTAGGATGTTGAGGGCATATCTGCCTTGTCTACCAACTTACCTGCCAATGAAGTCCCACCCCAGCTCCATGCATGGCTCACCCTGTTACCCAAATTTTGATTTAATGGCTCCAGCAACTGATGAGGGTGGTGAGCATAAAGCCAAACTTAAGGCTTCAAAAAGCCCATTCAGAAACCAATGGGCCGCATCACAGGTGCTGTGTCCATCTTTCTTATACAGTATATGGCTCCAACTAATCAAGGAGAGGACAAGGAGCGTGAGGGAGGAAGATTATCTCTGATTGAACAAGTGGGACCAGTTGCTGCCTGAAATTGGTGGTCATGATGTGTTAACCACTCAGCTACATTATGAGGTTATTGGATATACCTGGCATGCAAACTGGTTAGGGGTGAAAAAGGTGAGAAGGATGCGTGAGCAAGGGTCCGGAGATATAATCCGCCGGAGATATTTTTCTTTTATTTTTTGATATGCTACTAAATGCTCATTTCTGACATCTTTTAGGATTAAACTGGTGCTGGTCACAAGCTAACAGAATTTCAAGATTGAGCAAAATAAAGTACAACGAATTGATTAAGTGCCAACGTACCTTTATATATGATATGCTCACATTTACAAAGAAAATTAACAAAGGGCAGTCACACCTGGTAAACAAGTAATTGCAATTATTTTTAAAATGATCACTTTCCATTTCCACTCTGTGCCAGAAACCACGCTAAAATGTGAAAAGTAAAAGCACAAATGTGAATATGAAATAGTATCTAATGCTTTAGCACTGGTGGGGGGACAGGGCTAGAGGGGATCTGTCCTTATTTTTTCTTCTTGGCCTAGACCAGTGTCTCAAGGGCCCACTTTCACTGTTTTACCATATGCCTCAGCCTTGCCCTCTTCTCTTCAGCCATCTGCCATTTGTTCTTCTGAGCACTGTCAAATGGTTGGCTTCCATACTTGCTCTGCTGCCATTGCTTTAGAAAAGTGGTCAGTTATGGTTCCTGCTGAACGGATGTTCTTAGAGTGTATGGTCCACCTCCCAGTACCTGACATCCTCCCTTAACAATGTTGGCTAGCTTGCTAACAATTCTTGTTTCCTCCAATTTGATCTCTTACCTCAGGCTTTCCGACTGGCAGGTATTTTCCTGTTTTCAGTTGACGCCTTCTCTGAAGTTTTGTGTCTGGCACGCACCACCGTGGCAACTTCATTTTGGCTTTTTCCACACAGCAGGTCAGAAACTGATGGTCTGGGCTCGTGCTGTACTGTAACTAGCAAATTGATCGGCTGCTGCCTTTTGTTGACAGTTGATGCACATTCACAGCGTCAGATGTTCTTACTCCATTGTCTGTCTATGGAAGTTGCTTCGAGTAGGCAGGCTGTCGACCCCCCACCCCCAATTATTTCTCAGTGGATCTGCCTGAATCATGTACTATTTTGGATTCAAAACGATGAATTTTGCCGAGGTATAGGTACTGGTAAGCATGAATACATATATATATATATATATATACACTACCGTTCAAAAGTTTGGGATGACCCAAACAATTTTGTGTTTTCCATGAAAAGTCACACTTATTCACCACCATATGTTGTGAAATGAATAGAAAATAGAGTCAAGACATTGACAAGGTTAGAAATAATGATTTGTATTTGAAATAAGATTTTTTTTACATCAAACTTTGCTTTCGTCAAAGAATCCTCCATTTGCAGCAATTACAGCATTGCAGACCTTTGGCATTCTAGCTGTTAATTTGTTGAGGTAATCTGGAGAAATTGCACCCCACGCTTCCAGAAGCAGCTCCCACAAGTTGGATTGGTTGGATGGGCACTTCTTTGAGCAGATTGAGTTTCTAGAGCATCACATTTGTGGGGTCAATTAAACGCTCAAAATGGTCAGAAAAAGAGAACTTTCATCTGAAACTCGACAGTCTATTCTTGTTCTTAGAAATGAAGGCTATTCCATGCGAGAAATTGCTAAGAAATTGAAGATTTCCTACACCGGTGTGTACTACTCCCTTCAGAGGACAGCACAAACAGGCTCTAACAGGTACTATTTAATGAAGATGCCAGTTGGGGACCTGTGAGGCGTCTGTTTCTCAAACTAGAGACTCTAATGTACTTATCTTCTTGCTCAGTTGTGCAACGCGGCCTCCCACTTCTTTTTCTACTCTGGTTAGAGCCTGTTTGTGCTGTCCTCTGAAGGGAGTAGTACACACCGGTGTAGGAAATCTTCAATTTCTTAGCAATTTCTCGCATGGAATAGCCTTCATTTCTAAGAACAAGAATAGACTGTCGAGTTTCAGATGAAAGTTCTCTTTTTCTGGCCATTTTGAGCGTTTAATTGACCCCACAAATGTGATGCTCCAGAAACTCAATCTGCTCAAAGAAGTGCCCATCCAACCAATCCAACTTGTGGGAGCTGCTTCTGGAAGCGTGGGGTGCAATTTCTCCAGATTACCTCAACAAATTAACAGCTAGAATGCCAAAGGTCTGCAATGCTGTAATTGCTGCAAATGGAGGATTCTTTGACGAAAGCAAAGTTTGATGTAAAAAAAATCTTATTTCAAATACAAATCATTATTTCTAACCTTGTCAATGTCTTGACTCTATTTTCTATTCATTTCACAACATATGGTGGTGAATAAGTGTGACTTTTCATGGAAAACACAAAATTGTTTGGGTGATCCCAAACTTTTGAACGGTAGTGTATATATATTACACTAATGTTTGTAACCCCTGCCTTGCTTTTGCGTGGACTGTGTAATAATGCCAGCTCAACATAACTTTAGCTAATAAATTAAATAACATTACTTCCACTCTGTCTGCAGCAGATCTCCCCAATAGTAATCCCTTTCAATATAGTCACTGAAGACCAGATGGGAGTGTTTAGATCCATTTGTAGCATGACTAGGCACAACTTTGGTGTTTCCCTATCTCTCAAAGATATTCTATGAAACCTATGCTAGATGTGTGACCCTATTTTGTTAACACAATTTGGAAAAGCATAAATCTGAACCTTTCCCTTTGACAATCCCTCCAAGTCTCTTACGCTTTTTTCCTGCAACAACTCACTCCTTGTTGGATTACAGAGCAAGACCTATGCTCCTTTTTAGCAATGGATTGATATCTTTATAAGTGAATAACAGTGATTGATATTATGGCTGAGGCTCTTTAGATTTCTCTCACTGCATTCTGAGTCTGTCATTGATTAAAAGTGCTTTTGTAGTGGACGTTATTTGATGGTCAGAAATTGCCCTGAAGGATTACATTGCAGCACAGTGTGCAGCAGTTGGCCGATGCCAGATTGCAAAATATTAAATTATTTTAAAAGATTCTGCTACACAATGCTCAATTGGGAAAAGGGGCTTAGGTTAAATAAAAAAATAAAACTAAAACAGAATTTTCCTTTAAAGGGAAACATAGTGTGATATTGTAGAGTGACATATCCAGTGATAATGACTCAACCTAACAACCACCTACACATGCAGCGGAAAGGAACCATAAGCCTCTGTCACTAATGAGGAAACATAATTCCTTATGTTGTCATCTAGAAAACCCTGAAATTACTTCCAAGCTGCTCTTAACGTGAGCAAAGTTAGCTCACATTTTCTTCTCTGAAACTAATGACATGAGAACAACACAGAACAAGACAGCGTCTCTCTCTTTTCTGACAAGATTAATTCTTGAGCCCCCCGAACAGACAAGTTGGCTGGGGATTTTCCACACTTTACACCCAGGCCTATATAATTGCCTTTGGTAAAACAGGCTGAGTTATAGGAAGACAAAGCTGCAGGCACAGTTGCAGAGAGGCTCCGAGGTATTTAAAGCAGCAAAATGCTGTCAACATCCTATGCATACCCAAGCAGACCCCAACCCTCATAGTCATATACATTAGCCGGGCAGCTAGCGGTATAGCTATATATGCCGTGACATCAACACCACATCCTTTTTGTGTGGATTCTGCAGGGACTGGATACAGTTGGGCAGCAAAGAGGAGCTGACATGCACCTTTATCACATGGCTTAAGGAAGCTAAGGCTGTGGAGAAGACAGGGCCAGTGATGAATGGGCTGCAGGCCTTGACTTCCTCTCTTCCTTTGACAGAGCTGCTGTAATCTGTTACCAAGCCACCGTTGCCTCCATTAACTTCTGACATGTGCACACCTGCACACTCACCGACACTGACCTTCCACACCTCCACGTTCAATCCCATACACTCGAGACAGTGTATGGGATTGAAGACTCCCGAGTGGGAGCAGGGGACAAAGATGGACCGAAGCCGGGTCTTAAACATAATGTGTATACACGCACACAGATGTCACTGAGAATGAATGGTGCCATCTTCACACTGTCATATTGGGTTTAATCCCTCTTTGTCCTCTAAGATCATTTTTAATGTTAATAGCTTAAACCCCAGGGAGACTGTCCATATTCATTGTCCTTATGTATGAGAGTGGATCTATGAAGGGCAATTTCAGAACTGCACCTGCGTAAGATTCTTTTTTCACCATCTAAATGTCAATTACATAAAGATGTCTTGTCAGGCAGCATACCTGGAAAACCGGGGGTCCAATATTTGAACAGTTTTTCAGGAGGTGATGCTTATTTCTACAATCACGCCTATAAATAGAAATCCATACTCATAGAATAATCATTTTCTAGATTTTTCATGCTGAGGATAATTGGCTAGGTTTTTTGTTGTCAAGGAAACTGGAATTGCTCTGGTGTCGATGCCATTTTACATCAACAAATATACATGGAAGAATGATGAATATGGAGGAAAATACATGACGTGACATTAAGGGGGGGGGACCATACTGACGGCTGAAGTGGTTGTTAATTTTCCATCATCAATTCAGAAAAAACATTCAAACTACAGTGAACATATTATATTATTAGTGAACATAGTATTGTTTAACGTGTTAACAGCGGCAGTGGAAGGAAAAAAGGGGTTCAGGTTGGATTTATGAACGCAGAAAGTGGCAAAGTCAAAGTTTTCATTCAGTTGCAAAATTGCAGTTTAGCCATGTTTTATACGTGTATTTTTTTGTTCTCTTTCAGTTGGTGTTTTTTTTTTCCTCCAGGAGCGTTCGTAAATGGTTATGTGTGTGGTTTAAGTGTGATTTATGCTTAAACGGCTGTGCGCTTCGCAGCTGCGTGGGTGTTGCATTGATGCTGTATAGGTGCTTGCCCACGTGTTTGCTCACAGCATCCATGCATACCTCAGATGTCAGTGTCACATTTACTGAAAACGAAAACACGGAGAGGGAGGGAAGCACCAGCCGGGTCAGATTTAGCATTTCCCATGCGCGACACATTTTTGTAGTTAAGAGATGTGGATCTCTCTGAGACAAAGAGGGGTTCAGCCTGGGCTCAGCCTGCTCCGTGAGAGATGTGCTGTACTATAGTATGTACAGTGCACTTCTCTACAGCCATAGATACAAAGACCTTGTATGCAACATTCACGTAATTCAATACAGATTCCTTTTGCTTTAGAACGTGTTGTTGCACTGACCTGAGCCTTTGGGGGAGGGGGGGGGGGACACATTCTGCACATCTGGGATGCTGTGAAGAATACCATGGATGTCAGGGGAGGGTTGGCTGAGTGCCCTTTTGAACTTTTGGGTTTGTTCCGAGGGGAAAAAAAATCAAATTGGTTTTTTTTTTCCCCCGAAGAGGTCGTAGAGCTTTGTAAGGCTACTCCCCCCCCCCTCCCCTGTATTTACTGGGTGTCGCACAGGTGAGGTTGTTCAAAACAGTAATCAAATCCACTTCAGTTTCCAGGTTTTTGTAAATATAGAGCAAGCTCCATTTTCTATTTCACTTACGTTTACGTAGGCGCTATCATTTCTCAAAATTGAAAGACCACTATTAAACATTATCTAAAGAAAAAAAAAGTAAATAATAGAAAATCTACACAAGTATTCAGGAATCAAGAACACTTCATTTGTCGTTTCACCTCATGCACTTGCGCACATGAAGTGAAACGCAATGCCGTCTCCCCCAGCCCACAGCAGTGCAACATACAGACAACAACACATGCAAGAACTACAAGAACACACATATTCAAACTAACACATACGTACATCCAAACTAAGGAGAGAGAAAAAAAGATCACTGTGCAAGGGAACACGCGTCAACCAGCATGCATACTGACCGAAACCAACGACTAGTTGCACATGCAAGCAGTGTCCAAATGCCACCGGGTACACATCTCTCGCCATCTTACAATGCTATGATTGCAACAATCTCTAATCCTCTGTCAATAGTACACATGGCCTTTGAACGTCTAATTAATGGTCAAACCCATATTTGCATGTGAACCTGGTCTTGGTTTGGGTCATTATGCAGCTGTATTGCAGTGTGTTGTTTATAAGGGTGGGGGGTGGGGGTGTCTGCAGTCAGTTTAGGCTGAGCATGTCACTTAGTTGAGTGATGAAACGTATCTGTCAGTAAACATTGTATCCAGATGAGCTGATGCAACCTTCTGTGATGCTGTTTGGTGCTGTTTTAAACCACCTCATGTATGTGGTTTACCGGTGAAACCGAAAACGGGATCCTAGTTCCTGTCTGTCCTGCTGGTTAGCTAGTGTGCCTAAAGCTTCTACTTATCATCGAGTGGGGGGGTCAAAGACATTTTGATGACATTGTGGGGCCTTTAAGTGCTTTATCCATCCTCATAATGAGAATGGAAGCACATCTGCCACTCATACTGAATAGCAGGAGAGTCACATGGACAGCAAGCAGTGCGAGCCATGCAGCTAATCTAAAGAAACCACACCAAAGGTTCACCACACTGGACTTACACTCCAAAATTTGCCATCATCCTTTTACATAGAGAGGATGAATGATAAGCCGTTGTTCGATGCCACACAAGTCATTTATTTGACTTTTTTTTTTGTTACATGGTGATGCTGGTTGCGTGGCTCAGGTCCTGGGCTGTTCTGGTGGCATCTGGACACTGCTTGGCATCCTTCACATCATATTCTTCATCTATCCATCCATCCATCCATTATCCAAGCCGCTTATCTGAATTCGGGTCGCGGGATGCTGGAGCCTATCCCAGCAGTCATTGGGCAGCAGGCGGGGAGACACCCTGGATAGGCCACCAGTCCATCACAGGGCTCACACATTCACACATCCTCATTCACACATCCTCATCATATTCTTCATACATCTTATAATTCCATTATAATTGTGTTATCTTCTTTCAATGTTGTATTATGTCAATTGTGTAAACACAACATGCATTGCACATTGCCCGTCTAGGGAGAGAGATCCCTCCTCTGTTGCTCTCCCTGAGGTTTCTTTCCATTTTTTTCCCCTGTTCAAGCTTTTTTTTTTTCTTAGGGAGTTGTTCCTTATCTGATGTGAGGGTCTAAGGACAGGATGTTGTGTTGCCATAAAGCCCACTGAGGCAAATTTTACAATTTGTGATATCAGGCTATACAAATAAATACAAGTAAAATGGACTATAAACTACACAATAAATGCTTTACAATTTTTTCCCCATTCATTCATTCATTACCCAAACCGCTTATCCTCATCCGCGGGGATGCTGGAGCCTATCCCAACAGTCATTGGGCGGCAGGCGGGGAGACACCCTGGACAGGCCACTAGTCCAGCTTTTTAAAAAAAAATATTTTTGCAGCGTCACGTGTACATATGTGTTATATTCTGCACACCATGTGATACTATTAACGGCGCAGTGGTACCTGAGAGGGATTAAAGACAGAGCCCCGTTATCGTCGCATCTGTAGGGTTTTATCCTTGGTCGCTGCATTCATGGCTGTTCAGATGCCTCAGCCTGTTTGCCTGCAACACACAATGTTCATGGTCACGCCACATGGACAGCACACCTTGGAGCATTATGATGGGGGGGGGGCACTTGTGGTTGCTGGGGAGGAAACGGTAACAACAATGGAATTTGTCACAAAATTGAATTTTGTTGTTTGACTGTAGGAGAAGGGGGGTGGGGGAGCATGTTGTGCAGTGAACAATGGAAACAGCATTCACTGGACTGAACTGTGGTGGTACTGATTTAGGTCGCAGGAGGTTGGCGTGTATCCCAGCAGACGTTGAGGGGTCACAGGGAGACAACCTGGATGGGTCGCCAGTCCATCACCGAGCCCGAACACAGTCACTACATATATTTTCACCCAAGGGTGATTTATTTAAAGTCTCTTTATTTAGATTTTATATTTATATTATCTATATTATTAAGAGTATTATTAGTAGTAGTAGTAGTATTATTAGTATTATTATATCATTTATATTATATTATATATTTTGTATTTATATTATATTATTTACATATTTATATTATCTTTATTTAGAGTCTCTTATTCACATAGCGTGCAAGTCTTTTTGACTGTAGGAGGAAACCCATGCAAACCCATGCAAACATGCAGTCTCCACACATAAGGGCTGGGATTGGACTCAGGACCCTTTGCTGAGAGGCGACAGTGCTATATGTCAGAGGGTTGTTGTGAATTTAGATCTCAGAGTTGTTATCAACCCACAAAGAAGCAGCTGATCTACCTCTCCACCAAATCCTGTTAATCCTGGAAGCTTATAGCAAAAGTCAGTCATGGCTAGTACTTCCAGCAGGCCCAGGTTACAAAGCCTTGCGTCTGAATTAATTTCAGGATACAAAACTTGCTAACCAAAATATGAACTTGGGTGGTTTAGCACATTTCTGTTTCAGACAATGCGAACACATGCCAGTAAATTGAGTCACTAATACAAATCCGCCATAATCCCAATTAGGATTTGAGGAAAAAAATCCCTCATCCTCAACAAAATCCAGGAAAAGCTGGATAGAAGTGTGTACAAACTGAATCCCATGTTGACCCCTCAGTGCCTTCTTCTCTAATTCAGAATTTTTGACCATACGGTTTCTGAATGAATTCACATGTTAATGAAGGGTTGCAATTTCGGCATGCTTAAGTCCATTGTAAATCAGAATAGAATTACATTTACTTCACAATTTTATATGCATAACCCTTCTACGTATTAACATCAATTGTAAAGAGTATTCACCCACATATGATGTGGAATTACTATGCTGTTTTTACATCTTCCCAGCACCTAAACTGCTCAGGCCTTGTACTGTACTTGCCTGTACAACCAAAGCTCTGCGCATCAGTAAAAGCGTTCGTGCATTTTTTTTTTGCCCCTTTTTCTCCGCAGTTGTATCCGGCCAATTACCCCACTCTTCTGAGCCGCCTCAGTCGCTGCTCTACCCCCTCTGCCGATCCGGAGGGGGCTGCAGACTACCACATACTTCCTCCGATACATGTGGAGTCGCCAGGCATTTCTTTTCACCTGACAGTGAGGAGATTTGCCAGGGGGATGTGGCACGTGGGAGGATCACACTCTTTCCCCGAGTCCCCCTCCCCCGAACAGGCGCCCCGACCGACCAGAGGAAGCGCTAGCGCAGCGACCAATACACATACCCACATCCGGCTTCTCACCCGCAGACATAGCCAATTGTATCTGTAGGAACGCCCGACCAAGCCGGAGCTAACACGGAGACTCGAACCAGCGATCCCTGTGTTGGTAGGTAACGGAATACACCGCTACGTTACCCGGACGCCCGTCCATGCATAATAATATGACTTGATTCCAATGGTGAAGCTGCTGTTTTGCTTACATGTCAATAATGCATGGAGGATCTACGAGCATTAAACTTAGAGATACCCAATTGTATGTGAGGAGTAAATAATGAAACAGCAGACAGGTACCGCGGCGGCAAAAACTAGGGTGTGGGTGGAGTTCGGCGAGGCTATGGAGGAGGACTTTTGGTTGGCCTCAAAGATGTTCTGGTAAACCATCCAGCAACTCAGGAAAGGAGAAGCAGGGCTTGACTCAGGCTGTGTTCAGCCAGGGAGGGGAACTTTTGACCCGGACTGGGGATGTTGTCGAGTGGTGGAAAGAACACATTGAGGAGCTCTTGAACCCGGCTAACATGTCCTCAGTAGAGGAGGTAGAGTCTGAAGACTCAGGGGAAGCCTCACCCATATCCCTGGCAGAGGTCTCTGAGGTAGTTAAAAAGCTCGTCAGTGGCAAGGCGCCGGGTGTGGATGAGATTCGCCCTGAGATGCTGAAGGCTCTGGACATTGTTGGGCTGTTTTGGTTGACAAGCCTCTTCAGTGTCTCGTGGAGGTCGAGGAAAGTACCTGTGGCGTTGCAGACTGGGGTGGTGGTTCCCATATTTAAGAAGGGGGACCGGAAGGTGTGCTCCAATTACCGTGGCATCACATTGCTCAGCCTCCCTGAGAAAGTCTACTCTAGGGTGCTGGAAAGGAGGCTCCGAGCAATTGTCGAACCTCGGATCCAGGAGGAAGAATGCGGATTTCGACCTGGTCGTGGAACAACGGACCAACTCTTTACCATTGAGGAAGTGCTGAGGGGGGCATGGGAGTTTGACCAGCCAGTCTACATGTGTTTTGTGGACTTGGAGAAGGCTTACGACCGTGTGCCCGGAGCACTCTGTGGGGGGTACTGCAGGAGTATGGGGTACCGGGGCAGTTGCTACAAGCCATACGGTCCTTGTATAACCAAAGTGAGAGCTGTGCCCGCATTCTTGGCACAAAGTCAAACACGTTTTCGGTGGGTGTCAGACTCCGCCAAGGTTGTCCCTTGTCTCTGAGTCTGTTTGTGATATTCATGGACTGGATCTCAAGGCGCAGCCAATGTGAGGAGTGTCTCCGTTTTGGGAATCTCAGAATTGCATCTCTGCTCTTCACAGATGATGTGGTTTTGTTGGCTTCATCAGAACGCGACCTCCAGAGCGCACTGGGGCGGTTTGCAGCTGAGTGTGAAATGGTCGGGATGAGAGTCAGCACCTCCAAGTCTGAGGCCATGGTTCTCTAACGGAAAATGGTGGATTGCTCCCTCCGGGTTGGGGATGAGCTGTTGCCTCAAGTGAAGGAGTTGTAATATATCGGAGTCTTGTTCACATGTGAGGATAGGATGGAGCAGGAGATTGACAGGCAGATCGGTGCAGCATCAGCCGTAATGCGGACGTTGTACTGGACCGTTGTGGTAAAGAGGGAGCTGAGCCGGAAGGCAAAGCTCTCAATTTACCAGTCAATCTTTGTAGTGACTGAAAGGGTGAGATCGCGGACGCAAGCGGCTGAGGTGAGTTTCCTCTGTAGGGTGTCTGGGCTCAGCCTTAGAGATAGGGTGAGGAGCTCGGACATCCGGAGGGAGTTCGGAGTAGAGCCGCTGCTCCTTTGCGTCGAAAGGAGCCAGTTGAGGTGGTTCGGGCATCTGATTGGGATGCCCCCTGGGCGCCTTCCTTTTGAGGTTTTCCGGACACGGCCAACTGGGAGGAGACCCCGGGGTAGTCCCAGAACTAGCTGGAGGGAATACATGTCCAATCTGGCCTGGGAACGCCTTGGGATCCCCCAGTAGGAGCTGGAGGGCGTTGCCGGGGAGAGTGACGTCTGGAGTGCCCTACTTAGCTTGCTGCCACCACGACTCTACCCCGGAGAAGTGGCTGAAGATGAATGAATGAATGAGTAAATAATGATACAGTTTCCCCGCTGGATTCTTCCAGATGATACAATAATATTGCCAAAATAGCCTACTTGATCATTTTCCTGTTAGTGTCATATAAAATATTTCAAACATAACACATGCATTTCACACATTCATTCGACTACATTGATTCAACTTTTACCATGCTACTGTGTGGTATGGCGAGAAAGCTCACCCCAAATCACTCTTATGGAAGAGGAAAACACAAACATAAAAATGACAGATTTTTACTCGGTGGACAGAAATATTAGATAGATGAGGTGTTAATAGTCACGGTCTCTCTTGGGCACTGTAAATGTACACATAAAGATGACAGACATGTTTATCCTACACCGCTTCAGCCACTGGCCACACAGAAACACTGATAAGGAGTTGAAAATCAATAGGCTACCCAATGTTTTATGACCTCTGTGCGGCAGGAATGCTTATGCAGCATCTCTGCCCTCCGACCCGCGAGTGAATTTCCAACACTTGCTTCCCTTTATTGTCTTCTGTGTAGTCCACAGACCCTTTAGGCCAAACGTCACCAGACAACAGAGGTCACTAAAATTCGCTTTTATTTTTTTCCTCCCACCACATCCAGGTTTACTGTAATCCAATCACATGCGTTAGAGCAAGCTACATTCACCCCGGAGGGGGGGGTGTTCAAGAGCCCATAACGGCCCGAACATCCCATAATGAATCGTTGCCTCTAACAATGTTGTGCGCTTTCTTGCTGTAGCAACAAAGGTGAGAGTTCATTTGTTTTCATGAGGTGCGTCCAGGGGTGGAGGAAGACAAATTGCAGAGCTGTTCAGCGCTGCTATTTGGCTCAGTGCCCCGTGCTGCTGAAGCCTCCCCAGTGTCTTGCCTCGGGTGTCAGGTTCTCTGTGTGTGCGTGCGCGCGTGCGTGTTTTTTTTTGGGGGGGGGGCGAGTATCATCCCCTGCCCACATCACCATAATATAACATGCAAAATACTTTGGGTCGGGTGCTCAAGTAACTCGGTTATCCAACACCCGTCACCACACAGATCTCAAAGTTCATGCGCTGCTCATCGAGACACAACAAACAGTGTCTCCATAGAGGAAATGATGTGGCCGTATTACATTGTTATTCATACTGTAACGATCATGAATGAGTAGACTCGCTAGCCGGTTGGCTAACGGGTCGGACCCTTTAGTTGACTGTTTGGCGCAGTCGCCCGTGGTGCAGGCGACCTGGGTTCGCGTCCCGGCTGCGGCGGAATCACGGGGCTGCCCCCCCCCCCCGAATTCGTTACATTGGTGTCAAAAGTGGGATGGTGAGACCGTGATGCCATTGGAAGCGCGTGCACCTAGAGGCGCGAGGTGTGAGGGAGCTGATATGCTGAAGAGCGGGGACGCGCTTCCCGAATACGAAGGGGGGGGTAGTGTAACGATCATGAATAAGTAGACTCGCTCGCCGGTTCCTAACGGGTCGGACCCTTTAATCGACTGGTTAACGTAGTCGCCCGTGGTCCGGGAGACCCGGTTTCGCATCCCGGCTGCCACCCCTCCCCCCCGAATTCGCTACACTATATAGCTGGACAGCGTTTGACAGGGCGGGAAGCATTTTTTATTTTTTTTCTACGAGAGGGACCTGTGTAAAAAACTGCTCAGCTGTGTCCTCGAAACGAGTCTGAAATGCTGGCTTGTCTTGCTTCCTCAAGAGCTCATCATCATGTTTGGTTGTTGGATCCCCAATTTGCTGCCTTTGGTGATCGGTTCCTCGTTTCATAAACCATTAGAAATGTGCGCTTAATTGGCTCAGGGTTTGCTCTGCAGCTGCATGGTAATGCAAAACCACATGATATGTGGTTGAATACTCGATGCGACTGATGTTATGCAAGCAGTGTGTTATATAGTTAATAAGTGAATGAATTAATCAGCGCTCTTTGCATGTTTAATAGCACATGGTATAGGGGTGTCTGCGGTGCAGGACCATGATGCAACAGTCTTCTTCATGCTTGGTGTTTTCAAGAAGTAGCAGCAATTTTTTTTCCCGCTCTTGTCAGATGAAGGTCTAGACTTTTATGGAAATGAGGAGCTCTGCCACAGGGTGTACATGGTGAATGAGCCACAAGATACAGTCAATCTATATTTGCTATTCATCATCTTTTTTTTCTTTTTTGCCCTGTTTTAAGTTCCAATTTCAACTTTCGATGGTTCTGCCTTTCATCTCTCAGAGTTGCTGCAATTTACACTTTGTGTTTCAATTCATTCCTGTCTGATGTACTGCTTGGTTATCAGTTCACCGAGCCCCCCCCCCCCCCCCATCGCCTTCCCACTTCTAAAAGGTTGAGAGATGACTCACGGGGGTCATCCACTTCGGTGAATATGAACCAAAAGCCGTCTTCTGTCACCCTCCAAAGCAGCGCTCTTTATGTAATGTCTGTGCACACTTTTCATTTTATCGGGGGGGGGGTGTGGGAGGGGTCCACTTTGTTGATATCATCAATCTGGACTACATTAAAAAGTACTTCTACAGTGTTTGGGTTGTTCTATGTCCTAATCTGTCACCTGGGAATGATTGAACCATGGAAACAAAAAAAAAAAAAGAAAGAAAAAGTGAACCCAACTGACCCCACATTCCTGTTCAACTACTGCCACCTACTGTTCATTTCAGCCAGCCCGTTTCCTCTCGCCGTGCGGCAGCTCGGTGAGCACTACCTATATGCATTGTACGTTGACCTGACAAGCGGTGAATGGTGAAAACTGTAATTGCAGGGTAAACTAAGCATACCTCCGGCTCTCCGAGGGGTACGCGTGTAAGCCCCGAGTCAGCAAACTAGGACTTGGCTGAGGGAGGGCGCAGAACAAAACAACAACAGCCCCGGCCCATTTATTGGTGTCAAGCCGGTGTAATTTGTTAGTGTGAAACAGAATGAGAGGGGACACGCTGTCTAATAGTCCCAGAAAGAGGAGTTACCGGGGCACAGGCTTCCACGGGGAGGTGCAGGGATGTCGTTTCAAGGTATGCAAACAAAAAACAACAAAAAAAACACGCGCGTGCACACACGCACGCACACGACAAACGTTAAACAACAGTGACCCGGGGGGTGTTTGTTGTGGGGGGAAAACGTCCAAATCTCGCGCGACACCGGGACTCCCCCGCCCTCTTTTAACAAGTCAGAAAAATGCCCCTCTTCACAAATCCGAGTCTAAAAGAGAAGACAATGCAAATGTTCAATTTATATTCTTTCTATCAGGGGAATCGGACCGGAGGGGGGGCAGCGATACTTTAGGGGAGGCACAGCTCATCATGTCGACAACTGTCGTGGTTGCGCTTGTAAACCGGATGCGTAGTGACGCACAGACCCTCTGCTTATACAATTAGACGTCATAATTGCTAAATCAACTAGTTGCCGATCTCGTTGCGCGGCCTTCTTGTTGTTAATGCACAGCAAACAGCTGCTGTGCACTTCGCTGCAGCTCCTCTATACGCATTTTCAGGTAAACATGAGCAAAGGGATAAAGAATTACAGGAGCAATCTGCATCTGAAAGGACATGTTTGATGGATACCAACACCGGTGAATCAATTTAGTTCAGATAAAAAGAATTAATTACCGCCATAATTCAGGATTTATTGCTATCCAAGTGTAAGCCCCCTTTGTTTTCAACGTAACTTAATGCATCGGTGGAAAGAGCAAGTCACCGTGGCAAGCATCTTGTCCAAAACATAGATGCAATACTGTATCGTTATTGTCTGGCACCTTGTCTTGTTGGGATGTAAACCGGGGGGCTTTGATTCTCATTCCATCATCCCAGATGTCACTCAAAACCATTTGACCTATGATGCCCTCTACATATATAACACATGCACCCTCTGACATCTTTATATTCCACACCTGAAGTTTGTTGCCTTGTAAAAAGAACAAAATTCACATACAAGTTAACGGACAACTACAAACGGAAGCTTGCGAGGACAAAACATTATGCAAGTCATGGGGTATGTAGGTGTAGGAACACAAACAACTCCAACCGCCTACACAACATGACACGGGGGTGAAGCGACAAGGGGACACAAGCAAGTCAGACATAAATCACCACCCAAAAGCGCCAACATTTTACTAAAATAAGATGTGAGGTTGCTGCGCAACAACCACAAACCTTATGTTGTGCATTTTGTGAGGGAAACATCGTCGAGCAACACCGATCATCTATTTTCAGATAGGTTTGAACTTTGCTCCGTCCAGATTTTCCAGGACCTTCAGATAGAATCAAATTACTTGACTCGCAGCAACCTCTGCAGACTCAGTGAAGAAGCACCTGCTGTGCCAGTCTGAGAAGATGGCAAAGCTGGCAGCTTGTAGATTAAATACAGCTATCTTGCCAGTGCCAAGGTAATGACTTCTCAAACCAGAGTGAAATGCAATACTGAGTCCAAGTCAGGGTTGTTTTTCTGGATGGCTTCATTTGGGGGGGTTGACAGGGAAGACTAATGCCAATGTGCAGTTCCTCACACAGTGCATGCATCGTGCATGGGTCTCCGTCTGAAGCGGTCTCAGTCTTGTGTCGGCAGCAGCCCACAGATTTGATCTCACGTGCGGTTGTACACCACAGCCAGCAGCAGACTGGTATATAGGTTGAGCATCATGGAATTATGAAAATGTAAGGAAGGTAGGCAAGAAATGCCTTCTGTTGGAACTCGGATAATACTGTAAGAACTGAATAGAAACATGTTCCCTCCATGGTTTATCTGAGCATATCAGGAATCGTTTATGCTATGAAATATCGCAGTCTCACTTGCTTACAGATGGATAATGCTGACTATCTCACTCTTTCAAAGATATTAATCATTTGCTTGACACATACAGTCATCTCACACCATTCAAGCCCTGCAAAACACAAAGGACACATTATTTTGATAGGTATTTTCATTTGATTGTATTTTAAATTGTCCCAAACTGGTCCAGCAAATGTGTTGCTCTTTTTCACAGATTCCACAACATGTAGAGTCATATTATGAGTATTGCACCAAAATATTACAAATTCGTTTGTAGATATGACATCATCTATAATGTGAAATGAAAAAAAATGCAGATTAAACCTTTAATTTGCAGGTCTTTAGTGCTGATGTTTAACAGTTTACCAGAAATATTTGAAATATCCTTCCATGACTGTTGACGCTCTTGGTTTGCCAAGTTTTATTCTTTTAGGAGGAAGGGGGTTTTAACTTCAACCCACACATCACCTAAATAAAGCACTTGCCCTAATTCTAAGAACTCAAATGGATTCAGGCTACTTGCTTTTGTTGTTTTTTTAAGATAGTGATAAGGGCTCATAAGACATGCTGGCTTACTGTCATTTATTAATGTTGTAAGATGATAAACTATCCGGCATTGGCATCTTTTCATCAGGCATCCAATTAAATTAGTTTTCTTCATTGTTAAGCATATCTGGTGGTGTGAATTCACATTTGCAGTGGCCTCACCCAGTACCGTCCATGCAGTGTTTTTGTCCACGTCTGCATCTTGTCTTCGTTTGATGGCTGGGAGAGCTGGCACTGGGTCAGCTGGACGAACTTGGTCTGCTGTGTCCTATGGGCCCAGTGACCATGGCCCTGCCCAGAGCTGCACCCAAAGAGGTACCACCAAGGGCAGTCTGAAAGGATGCGGAAGCGGGGCACGCTAAGCTAACTGCTAGCCCATGCAGACCAGCAGTTCCGATAACACTGAGGGCGGTCTGGCGGCGGCCTTGCCTGGCGTCGACTGGGGATGTTTTTGGTGTCGTCGTGTGGAGTGCAGGTGTCGAGGTGTCGAGGATGTCTGGCTGGAGGAGCTGGCATTGGATCAGCTGAGGGAGCCTGGTCTGCCGCATCCGGTGGGCCCAGGGACCCTGGCCCTTGCCTGAAGCTACGACCAAAGAGGAAACACTGAGGGCAGTCTGACAGGATGTGGAAGCGGGGCAGGCTAAGCTAAACTGCTAGCCCATGCAGAGCAGCAGAAAGTCATCCTGGCTGGCATTCGTTCTCTTGGACAGTGATTTTTTATTTTTTTTGCTTAGTTTGGATATATGCATTAGTTTGGATATGCGTGTTCTTATAGTTTTTGGATATGTGTTTTTGTCTTTGTGTGGCACTGCTGTGGGCTAGAGAAAATTATATTTAATTTCAATTCACGTACGCAATGACAAATAAAGTGTTCCTGATTCCTGATATCGAAGCATGTTCATTGAGAAATGTCCACACTGTTCAGCAACACCACATCTAACGCACATTCTGGAGCGGACAGTTCATCACAATTGACCGTTTTCAGCTTCATACTGAACTAGGCTCGTGTGTTGTCTCAGTATAAGTCTATACAGTCTTGCTGCACGCTTGCAGTGATTTGGCATCTCGGTTTTAATGAGCAGCGTCTATGTCACTGTTGTCAGCAACATGTGACTTTTGAAAACAAATGAGACAATGCCATGCTAAACTATCGGATGTTACAAAATAGAAGAGAAGGTAGATAACAGTCAATCTTGCAACCAGCACAAAAGACCTTAAACCTTTCTTAATTGCTTTTTCTCAATGCTGGTCTATACCGATTTGCAACTTACAACTGCAATTAATGAATAAGCAATAAAAGTGTTACTGATAACCAGCAGTTCAGCCAGATGAGAGGGGGAGCCTCTGAACACCCTGAAGCCCTCTCTTGTACTGCCAGTGAATCCCATAATGCATTTTAAATGCATGGAGGGAGAATGTAAATATTTGCTGAATTTTTGAAGCACAAAACACACACCTTCATCTACACCGGGCCGTGTCTTGATAAGGCCATTCAATCTGTCAAAAAGATAAGTGTTTTCTTTCTCTTAAATCAATTTCAGTTGAGATAATGCAATCCTTCTTTTCTTGCCCACACACTCATGGTTGGCATGCCAAAGAATCAATCCTAAACTGTAACAAATGCGTTCAATTCATAGAGGGAAATGGTTTCCATTTGTCCCCAGCTGGTCAATACACATTTGAGGTCCAGTCAAGAGCTCTTTAATGAATGTGAGCTGGCTTGTTTACCCTAGGAGACACAAACATAATTTCTGACTCCATGTTTCTGGCCCACGCATCGCCAAAGCTTCATGCCATGCTGGCTGCAAAGCCTTTTTTCCTAGAAAATATTCTGGGATGATTTTCACAGCTGTCAGGCCTTTCTCTTTGGCACTCCACATCGTGTTACCATCGGGCGAAAGGATGTGGATAATCACTGCAGCCTTTTCTTGCTATTCTTAACTATTTGGTTCAATAGTGCAATATGTAGGGATGCTTCAATCCCTAGATGTAGACATGCAAATATCCTGCAACATGGAACACACAGAAGTTAAAGATAACTAGATGGCGTTATGGCAGATGTGAATGTTGATGCAAGTTGTACTTGAAATGATATAAACCAGATCTTGCATATAAAGCATCTAAATGCAGTAAATAAGTTCAAGGACAGGGGCAAATTCATAATCAATAACTGCTTAGGATCTTAATTTAACGCATTATTCATGTTGACTACTTTGCACCATGGATATTGATCGATGCGCAATGTCATTGAAATGACAAAGATGAATGGGTGAGGTAACGGGACTTATTATGCACTATGCCACAACCACTAAAGTTCAGTGGGAATCCACAAAGAACAGCTTGAGAAGCAAGGCTGGAAATTGAATGGTTTCATAGTGAACTCACCTTATTATGTAAGTCTTGTCAGAACACACGTGCTTTTTTTCCCCCCCAATCATCTCTTTAGACTGATTTTGTGGTTGCTACCTCACAATTATTATCGGCGGTCCATAATGTTAAGGTTCAGTCTTCTGGGAGGCCAAAGTGATAAGTAACTTGCCAGTAGGCATATCTTTACAAGCACGTTCAGCAAATAGAGTAGGCATTTTATTTGCCTGCATTTTTTTTTCTCAGAACTATTTTGTTCCGTGGTTTCTCCCTGACATCTACCATTAAGCAAAGCCGATGCAGCGTAACCCACAGACAAGCCGGGGTACTGGCTGTGAATGCTCTCTCCATCATTCTTTACCAGATGAATTCATGAAATGCCAACTCTTGACTTCAGACAGCTTGAAGACACACTTTGACACCAGCACCCTCTGTCTGAACAGCCACACAGTAAGTGTGTGGTCTATATTAACTATACTAAAATAAGCAACATGTGGGAGAGGGATCATTGCAAATATTTATTTTTCTGCCCTACAGTTTATGCTGCATTCACAATAATCTTTTCATGAACGTAAATATATGTTAAAATGCTATTGCAATGTTACAATGTCACAATTTAATTTAGTAGACACTTTCATCCAACGAGATACACACATCTGAGAGTTAATACATTTAAATAATAATTAATTTAGTTTAATAATAATAATAGTTTGATAATTTAATAACAAGTTAATAATTAAACGTTTAATTATTATTAAATAATTAAATTATTGGCTGTTCACAACTTGTTTTTCCACATAGCAGGGTAAAGCGGGCCGGGACCTTTCCGAGTCCGTCGAAGCATCGGGTAACCATCAACATGGTAAGTGATGCCCAGTAAGATCCTCCGTTTAACAAGCTGCTCCCAGTCCAGATCCACTTTAGCGTCGACTGGCTGTTCAGCTACACTACACCACGGACAGAAACATGCGCCGTCATGATTCAAGTTTTTCTTTTCACGTATTTGACCACCCGGTGTCACAGGCTTTCCAGAACCGCTTCTCCGCTCATTACCTTTGCTACTCCATGTCCATGCTGGCGGGTCCAAACGACCGCTCGGATGTGGAGAAAGGAGGGGAAATAATAATGCCACCCTCTGCTCTTGACCAACTCAGCAGGCTTAACATCACATATCCAGTGTTGTTCAAGTTAACCAACAAGAACTCGGGCAGGACGACACATAGTGGTGTTCTGGAGTTTGTCGCAGGTGACGGAATTTGCTACCTTCCACACTGGATGATACAGAATCTATGTCTAGAAGGGTGGTTTAGTCCAAGTAGAAAGGGTCCACCTTATGGTCGCCACATACTCCAAATTTCAACCACAGAGCCAGCAGACGTCATCGCTATCAACTACAATGAAAAGATCTATGAACTGCGAGTAATCGAGACCAAGCCAGATAAAGCAGTATCAATCCTTGAGTGTGATATGAATATGGATTTGATGCTCCATTGGGCTACAAAGAACCTGAAAGAAGGCCTCAGCACCAAGAAGAACCCACAGAGGAAGAAGGAGACCCAAGCAGTTATGCTGACGTGGATATGGGATTCAGAGCTTTCACTGGCTCTGGTAATCACTTGGATGGCAAGAGGAAAGGCATTGAGCCTAGCCCTGCCCCGATTGACCCAAGTGACATTAAAAGAGGGCTCCCCAACTATGAGGTCAACGTTAGCCGGATCACCTTCATCAGAAGCTCAAGGCCTCTGCCCAGGAAAATGAGAGATGATGATGACGCCATGAGCAGATTCATCGCCTTGTCTGGTGCGGGACAGTCATTATGCAAGAAGGGGAGAAACCCATATTTGAATGACCTTTCCTGCATTGGAATGAATCCAATTGGTGCATTTGGTTTATTATACATTATCTTAAGGTTGACGTGTGGCAGTACAATGATAAAGCCCTGTGATGGCCTGGCGGCCTGTCCAGGGTGTCTCCCCGCCTGCCACCCAATGACTGCTGGGATAGGCTCCAGCATCCCCGCGACCCAGACAGCAGGATAAGCGGTTTGGATAATGGATGGGTTATTATTAAATAATAAACAATTAAATAATTTTATATGATATCATACATTTATTATATAAAATATTTATTATATAAAATATTATATTATATTTTATATCTATTATATAAAATAATTTTATATAATAAATGATATCATACAACAGTAATGCTGTAAAATCTATGCCCAGGCTAATATGTTGCTTCGGAAGTTCTCTATGTGCTCTGTTAATGTCAAGTGTTCATTGTTTAGAGCTTATGTAACACCTCTGTATACAGCTCATCTCTGGTCTTCTTACAGGAAGAGAAGTATGCAGAGGCTCACAGTAGCTTACAATGATGCTATGAGGCTGTTGCTTCATGTCCCCAGATGGCATAGCGCCAGTCAGTTGTTTGTGTCCTCAGATGTGCCTACATGTGATGTACTTTTAAGGCAGCTAATGTATAATTGTATGCGTCGCCTGGATGTGTTGGAGAACAGCGTCATAGAAGCTCTAACCAGCCCTACGAAAAGCTGCTATCGGCTCACATCCAGACTTCAAAAGCACCAGTGAGGCAGCCTGTATCTGTTATGAACTGACTGTGTTGTACATTGCTGTGTGTGGATGTCTCACATGTTGTGTGTCTGTGTGTGTGTGTGTGTGTGTGTGCGCGCGTGCGCATGCTCGTGGAGTGTAGGGGTGTCATGTAGGCCTAAATGTGTATTGGTTTTTTTTTTTTTTTTTTTTAAATTGTATTTTTTTATTTTATTGTATGTTGCTTGTATGCTATGGACCAGCTGTGTGTCCGAAATAAAGATTATTATTATTATTATTATTATTATTATTATTATATAAATATAATTAAACAAGTTAAATGATAAATAATTAAATATTTAATCAAATAATTAAATGTCAATTTAATTATTTAGTTTAATAATAATGGTAATGATGATAATAATAATTTCATCTAGTTAATGCAACATACAATATTAAATTTTAATGATTTGAGGTAACAACTGCCCATGGGATTTCATTAAACGTGGAGCTGAAAATACACATTTCCTAATATGGTTCTCATAAATAGGCTACAGGGTTGGTTTTGCATGTATATGTCTGCAGTTAATTGTAGGAGGGCCGCAATTTGGCAAAAACTGCTCCACAGTATTTGGTTGACAAATAGCCTCATTTAGTCAACCAACTCCACCGGGAAATGGTTGACTTAAAATATGCTTTATTAGGGATGGACATATGCAAGGTGTCTTTGGAAATGTTTTCCTCAACCATAGAAGAGTCAACCTTAATAACCACCACCACTTTAAGGCGTCTCTGTCAATTAAATTGACCTAATTTGGCACTGCTTCAGACAAATCTTTTGTTTGATGCATCACGTTGAATGCAGTTAAATTTCTTATATCTGCAGTAAACACCCCACCCAAAAAATAAAAAAGAAAGAAAAAGAAAAGAAAGGAAAGGAAAGGAAAGGGCAACACAGTTGGCAAACAGTGCCACTGCTAGTTGCTCATTCTGCTATGCATCTCATTGCAATCTCCACTCAGAAGACTAGAAGATGCAATATATTTACCTGGCTATGGGTGGCACTATCAACTTATCAACGTCAACTGCCTGGCAACTGTTTCACTACTCACCTCTTACCTCTGCCCTCAGGCAAAAGACTACATTTTAGCTTCTTGCATCCAATAAATATACTGTGAGGGACCTTTTTTTATTTTGACAGGGCCTGTCCTCTTTTGGAGCAGTGCCATATTTATTATTTGTGAGTTAGAATATAATCATTAGTTATGACTTAGTAAAATGGTATGAGCAAACATTTTCTGAATATTGATATACATTTGTTTGATTTCTTACTGTAAGCTGCAACCAAATTTCTGCAGTGTAGACCACTTTCTGCAGGATCGGCCATACATTTGTCATTACACATGATATTTTGTGGATATAATTTACACCCTCGACAATCTTTTTGAAGCGCGGGGGGGGGGGGTAGTAATTTAACTGGGGAGAATTGCTTCCCAGGAGAGGAGAGTATGGATGGTGTGGTGGTTGGTATATATGAATTAGGCTATGATATTGGTCTACACATTTAACTGAATCCCGAGTAACAGAGGTCCCCTGGATGGTGGTGGGTTTACAGCCGATCTGCTCCACTGAACACATGGTCTGTTGTCGCCCAACATTGTCCGTTGTGGAGAACAACCTGAACCGGACAGATGTGGAAGAGAGCACGGTTATGCATGTGTAAAGTTCTGCACATACGTACAGATTTTGGTATTTTATATTAAATATACACTACATGGCCAAAAGTGTGTGGACACCCGTTCTAATTAGTGGGTTCGGTAATTTCAGCCACATCCATTTCTAACAGGTGCATAAAATCCAGCATCTGTATGCTGTAGCCAATCTCCATAGACAAACACTGGCAGAAGAATGGGTCATACTGAAGAGCTTGGTGACTCCCATCCTTCCAACAAGTCATTTGATCAAATTCCAGCTCAGCCGTGACGCGGCAGGCAACGCAAGACCACTGAATAGGAATACTTAGTGCTGAAGTGCATACCATGTAAAAATCGTCTGTCCTTGGTTGCAACACTCACGACCAAGTCCCAAACTCCCTCTGGAAGCAATGTCAGCACAATAACTATTCACCTGTAGCTTCATGAAATGGGTCTCCATGGCCAAGCAGCCACAAACAAGTCTAATTTAATCTTGTGCAATGCCAAGCATTGGCTGGCGTGATGTAAAGCATACCGCCATTGGACTCAGGAAATATGGAAAAGTGTTCTCTAGAGTGATGAAGCACACTTCACTATCTGGCAGTCTGACAGACCAATCTTGATTTTCGATGCCAGGAGAACGCTACCTACCTGAATGCATGATGCCAACTATAAAGTTTTGTGGAGGAGGAATAATGACCCGGGGCTGTTCTTCATAGTTTGGGCTGGGCCCCTTAGTTCAAGGGAAGGGACATTTTAATTCTACAGCATACAATGACATTCCAGAGAATTGTGGGCTTCCAACTTTGTGGCAACAGTTTGGGGAAGGCCCTTTCCTGTTTCAGCAATGCAGCTGTGCACCAAGCGAGGTCCATGAAGACATGCCGTTGGTGTGGAAGAACTGGACTGGTCAGCACAGAGCCCTGACCTCAACCCCATCCAACACCTTTGGGATCAACTGGGACATCGAACGTGAGCCAGGCCTTCTCCCCAACATCAGTGCCTAACCTCACTAATGCTATTGTGGCTGAATCCCTGCAGCCATGTTCCAAAATCTACTGGAAAACCTTCCCCGAAGAATGGAGGTTGTTTTAGCAGCAAAGGAGGGGACCAATTCCATATTAATGCCCTTGGCTTTGGAATGAGATGTTCAACAAGCACATATGGGTGTGATGCTTGGTTGTCCACATACATTTGGCCATGTAGAAAGTTTGTGTGTGTGTGTGTGTGTGTGTGTGTGTGTGTGTGTGTTTACCATATGGTAAATACATACACACACAGGGAGTTGTGTGTAAATACACAACTGTTGATTTTTCCTGTATCTGTATTGATATTCCGCTCATTAGTTGAGCACTTATAACAACACCATTGACGGTTTCGGGAAAAAAAAAACGCTAACGTTTGCATGTGTTTAGCATGCATTTAATTTATTTGACTGTGTTCCTTAGAAGAGTAAAAATCAACAAATCATGCACAAACAAATGTATTACCTGTGACTTGAGGCAGTTTTGAATGAAAAAGTTTCTTTCTTGAGCAAATATTTTAAAAAACATGTTCATAAAACATCCATGTCTTATAAATACCATGACATTATGAACTCAAACCATGAAAATGCCATTTATATTTGAAATAATGTCTATTTCTCAAAAGAAGTTTCATTTTTTTATGCAAATAGAGTTGTTTTCTCACTCAGTATAGTGAAATGCTCAAAACAAATTGCTGCCCTTGGGCAACAGAGAGTTGCCCTGAAACATGGTGCTACACCATCAATGGGCCAAATTATTAGGAAAATAAACGCATTTATAAAAGAAAACAAATGGAGAGATATGGGAAACATATGCACCAGAAAGCTGATAAGATCTTAAATAGGAGGCTTGTATTTACTGTGAAATTTTACCCAGAAAAAAAAAGGGAGGATGATTTATTCTAGACAACATAATAACCTGCATTACACAAGTCCTTATCACTGGTGTAGTGAAATGGAAAAAACAACACTTATTTGTGTATAGTTTGTTTCCACTTGTCGTGTTACTTGCACAGGTTATTGTATCATGGGCTTTATGTAAGCACATCATAACACGGCAACAGTAAGAGCCATCAGGGCCACAGTGATTTTGGTGTCTCTGAGGTAGACTGTTGAGTTGCAGCTGTATTAGACAGCTAATTCACCTGTCACAGAGACTTCTGCTTAGCTTTTACGCCATTTCAAACATCCGTCCAAATTAACCGACGGAAATTTTTGATTTGCTTTACCTTCATCCATTACAGGATAAGACTGTACACTTCATCACTTCTCTTTGCTTTGTTTGGTCTCCCCTCCATTCCTCTCTCCTTCATCTCTCAAACCTGAGAGAGGAAGGAAAGAGGAGACTGGAAAAGTACGTGTGTGTGTGAGAGAGAGAGAGAGAGAGAGAGAGAGAGAGAGAGAGAGAGAGAGAGAGAGAGAGAGAGAGAGAGAGAGAGAGAGAGAGAGAGAGAGAGAGAGAGAGAGAGAGTCAACTGTTGGAGAGTCATTTGCCATGTTGGTAGATAGTCCATTAGACGGAACATTAGTGCCTCAGGATGCAGAAATGAACCTACCCTCCAGTTCTCCGGAAATAATCACTGGCACCGTGTCTTACTTTGAACCTCTAGTCTAGACGTTACAAATCGAGACAACATTGTTGGGCAGCTCAGGTCCTCCACCTGTTGCTTGGATCCTCTCCCTAAACCACTTTTTTTAAACTGTTTTAATTGCTTAGCACCTGAGGTATCAGAAATTGTTAACTGCTCTCTTTAGTCATGTTGATTTCCTGCTGCACTTAAAGCAGCTATCATTATACCACTTCTGAAGAAGAGCAACCTTGATGCGACATCAAAGAAGGTTGAATCGGTTCATCTGGATACAAAGTTCATTGATGTCAATACACGTTGTATCCAGATGAACCGATTCAACCTTCTTTGATTTTCTCACCTGGGTTATTGAGCATGCATCAACACTTATTTGCAGCCATAGACCCATCTCCCATTTACCATTCCTCACCAAAATACTTGAAAAAAACAAAACAAAACAAAAACAATGTATCCTCAGTTTGATAACTATTTAACTTCAACCAACCTTCTAGCCGTTTATCAGTTTTTGACCTCACCATAGCACAGAAACAGCACTTATCAAAGTTGTGACCGGTCTGCATATGATCGCAGATTCCAATCCGTTCTTGTCGTCCTGGATCTCAGTGCCACCTTCGACACTGTTGTGTTGACCATGAGATGTTACTAGAAAGACTAGGAAAATGGGTCGGCCCATGTGGCCTGGTGCTGAACTGGTTTAGCGGGAGAGGCAGTTATTTTTGTCCTTTGGAGACTTTGCCTCAGACAAAGTGGGTATTATGTGTGGGGTACCCAAATTTCAATTCTTGGACCATTACTATTTTATCTCTATATGCTCCCACTCTCACATGTTATACAGAAACACAAAATAAATTGCAATAATTATTTTTTCTCCTTTCTTTTTTTCCCCCTTTTTTTTCTCCCCAAATGCATCTGGCCAATTCCCCAGCTTTTCCAAGGCGTCCCGATCTCTGCTCCACCCCCTCTTGCCGATACGGGGGGGGGGCTGCAGATTACCAAATGCTTCCTCAATACATGTGGAGTCGCTAGCCGCTTCTTTTCACCTGACAGTGAGGAGTTTCGCCAGCGGGACGATCACGCTATTCCCCCCCATTTCCCCCTCCCCCCTCAACAGGCGCCCCGACCGACCGACCGACCAGAGGAGGCGCTAGTGCAGCAACCAGGACACATACCCACATCTGCATTCCCACCTACAGACAAGGGCAATTGTGTCTGTAGGGATGCCCAACCAAGCCAGAGGTAACACGGGGATTCGAACCACCGATCCCCATATTAGTAGGCAACTTAATAGACCGCCACGCCACCCGGACACCCCAAATTACCGTAATCGTGCAGATGATTCACAACTGTACAGATCCCTATCTCCTGATGACCTAGGTCCCAAACATGCCCTAACTCAGTGTATTGGCCATATTGATCTCGGGATGCCAGAGAGCGTTTTACAGTTGAACAAAGACAAGACAGATACTCATTTATAGTGCAAAGACTCAGAGACAGAGAATTAATTGCAGCTCATCTCAGTTCTCTGTCGCTGGAGTGCAAAAGCGACCCTAGAAATCTGGGTGTAATCATAGACGGCGATCTAAATTTTAGGTATGTAAGTCTTTATTTCAATCATAGAAAACAAGCAACCGTTACATGTTTGAAAAAAGGAGCAGGAGAATGTTTCTACTTATAATACCCTGCCCCCTCTGATGCTCAATCTACACAATCTCGTTAATAAACTTTTGTTTTTGTTTTTGTTTTTGTTTTTTTACACATCAGAGTGTGCCTTACTCGTATACCTCGTCAATGAGTAAAAAAAAAAACCCAAAAAACAAAACAAAACAATAAGAATAGAACCATATCCATCATCTCACAAGAGCAGCCTTCTACCACCTTGAAAACATTTCAAAAAGAAGGAGCTTTCGGCGTCCGGTAGCGGTCTATTCCATTGCCTACCAACACAGGGATCGCCGGTTCGAATCTCCGTGTTACTTCCGGCTTGGTCGGGCGTCCCTACAGAAACAATTGGCCGTGTCTGTGGGTGGGAAGCCGGATGTGGGTATGTGTCCTGGTTGCTGCACTAGCGCCTCCTCTGGTCGGTCGGAGCGCCTGTTCGGGGGGGAGGGGGAACTGGGGGAATAGCCTGATCCTCCCACGCGGTACATTCCCCTAACGAAACTCCTCACTGTCAGGTGAAAAGAAGCGGCTGGCGACTCCACATGTATCGGAGGAGACATGTGATAGTCTTCAGCCCTCCCTGGATTGGAAGAGGGGGTGGAGCAGAGACCGAGACAGCTCAGAAGAGTGGGTTATTGGCCAAGTACAATTGGATAGAAAAACGGGGGTGGGGGGGCCAACCCCCCCCCCCAAAAAAAACAAAAACTAAGGAGTTTTCTATCAACATCAGACTCATGATTAATCCGTAAAGCAAGTTGTCTACATGGTGATGGTGGTTGCGTGGCTCGGGTCCTGGGCTGTTCCGGTGGCGTCTGGACACTGCTGGACATCCTCCTCATCATATTCTTCATGTATTTTATAATTCCATTATAATAATGTTTTCCTCTTTTAATGTTGTATTCAGTAAACTGTGTAAACAACATCCATTGCACGTTGTCCGCCATGGGAGAGAGATCCCTCCTCTGTTGCTCTCCCTGAGGCTTCGTCCTATTTTTCCTCCCTGTTTAAGTTTTTTTTTTTTTTTTAGGGAATTGTTCCTTATCCATTGTGAGGGTCTAAGGACAGGATGTTATGCTGCTGTAAAGCCCCCTGAAGCATTTTTTTATTATTGTTATTTGTGATATTGGTCTCTACAAATAGAGTTGACTTGACTTGGGTGGACAACTATAATGGACCGTTCACCGGCCTCCCAAAGTCAGTTGTGCAGCAACTGCAGTTAATTGAAAGTGCGGCTACACGTGTTCTCACCGGACCTAAGAAGCATGAACACATTACATCTGTTCTTACATCTCTGCGTTGGCTCCCCGTCAAAACTAGAGTTGGTTTTGAAACCGTGTTGCTTGTACACTGAGCTCCACATGGCCTTGTGCCGCCGCTGTATATAAAATACATGTTAATATGATACAAACTAGCAACAACTCCCAGGTTCAAAGGCAGTGGTCTTTCACCCATCCCTCGTACTAACTCTAGTTCAGAAATACATGGAAATGTCAATAAAATAAAAAAATAAAAAATAGACTGTGAACTTAGGTGTCTAATGTAAAATAGCATGAACGCTTTGTAACCGTGAATTAACATCCTGTTATTCTACAGTATTTTCCTGGCGCCCTGGCTGCCGAAACACCCATCCATCCATTATCCCAACCGCTTATCCTGCTCTCAGGGTTTCTGGAGCCTATCCCAGCAGCCACTGGGCTGCAGGCGGGGCGACACCCTGGACAGGCCGCCAGGCCATCATACAGGGCCCACACACACACACACACACACACACACACACACACACACACACACACACACACACACACACACACACACACGCATACCTAGGGGCAATTCGGTACGGCCGATTCACCTGACCTGCCGGAACACCCGCAGGAAACCCACGCAGACACAGGGAGAACATACAAACTCCACACAGAGGACAACCCCCAAGGTTGGACTACCCCGGGGCTCAAACCCACAACCTTCTTGCTGTGAGGCGGCCAAGCTAACCACTGCGCCATCGTTTTCACAGCTGCAGGGGATGTCTTTTGTATTTAGGCCCCAAATAGGTGGAACGCCCTGCCTGAGGACCTGCGAGAGGCCCCCCACACTGAGCACTTTTAAAAGCAGGTTAAAATTCTTACTTTTCACAACAGCCTACGGCTAGGTTTTTGGTGTGTATGAGCGTGTTGTGTATATTTTGATATTTGTAAATTCTGCTCCGATTCCTCTATAACGTGTCTTTCATGGATATATACCAAGTCCAGTCGCACTTGATTCAACTTCTTTGGATTCCTCTATAACCGCACTAACACCTAGTGATGTGCACGCTTATTTTCTACATTTGCACTTCTATGATTGTGTTTCCATTGTATTTGTCACTTAAGGTTTTATCGAGCAGTTGTTTTTTTATATTTCATTTCTGTGTGTGTCAGTGCGACACCTCTAGTGGCGCGTGGCATGTGTCTTCCATCAGCAGGCTCAGTGACTTTTCAATTTCCATGTATTTGATACCAGCCCAAGACAGCGCTGTAGACGGAGGATACAGTGTGTTGCTCCGGCGTTGTGTGTTTGTTACTGTTTTATTATTAGTCTTCTCTTCGGTGACTTCATCCATCCATCCATTATCCGAACCGCTTATCCTGCTCTCAGGGTCGCGGGGATGCTGGAGCCTATCCCAGCAGTCACTGGGCGGCAGGCAGGGAGACACCCTGGACAGGCCGCCAGGCCTTCGTTCACTGTATAGGTGTAATGTGTTTGTGCCAAGTTATGGCAACACCTGCTCTACTTTTGACTTTGAAACAATTGACAGATCATAAGCTGAAGCGTCTTCCTCCATATTAGACCAGACAGTCGCAGTAAACTAACAGGGTACTGATGGCTTTGCAAATTCAAGATAATTCAAGTAAACTGTAGCATGTGGTGAAGATCTGATTGAGTTCATAAGATATAACAAAGGCAAGAAGATTGATGTTGCTGTTGGGATATTTAAAGACGGTGTAATTGGAACCAGAGCATGGAAAGAATTAAATTCATCCCACATATTAACAAGTTTGCAATTCACACACACACAAATCTACGTACATACATAAATACATACATGCATACACACACATACACATATACATACATACATGCACACACACACACACACACACACACACATATGTGTGTGCAGTGAAACTGTTTATATGCAGGGATAACCACTGCCAAGCAATGCAGTGTCGTGTATGTCATTTTTATTTTGGAATTGAGCAGGGAGAAATTCAGAGTTTCCCCACCAAGGGGCTCCCTTGTCAAATACTAATATGAGTATTAAAACGAGTATTATCCTATGGAAGATTGTAGAACACTGTCTTATGTTTTCTGGAAAAACCTTAAAATTGGGTGGGAAATCTTTGTTTTTAAGGTTTACTTTACAAAGAATTTATTTATATACACTACCGTTCAAAAGTTTGGGATCACCCAAACAATTTTGTGTTTTCCATGAAAAGTCACACTTATTCACCACCATATGCTGTGAAATGAATAGAAAATAGAGTCAAGACATTGACAAGGTTAGAAATAATGATTTTTATTTGAAATAAGATTTTTTTTACATCAAACTTTGCTTTCGTTAAAGAATCCTCCATTTGCAGCAATTACAGCATTGCAGACCTTTGGCATTCTAGCTGTTAATTTGTTGAGGTAATCTGGAGAAATTGCACCCCACGCTTCCAGAAGCAGCTCCCACAAGTTGGATTGGTTGGATGGGCACTTCTTTGAGCAGATTGAGTTTCTGGAGCATCACATTTGTGGGGTCAATTAAACGCTCAAAATGGCCAGAAAAAGAGAACTTTCATCTGAAACTCGACAGTCTATTCTTGTTCTTAGAAATGAAGGCTATTCCATGCGAGAAATTGCTAAGAAATTGAAGATTTCCTACACCGGTGTGTACTACTCCCTTCAGAGGACAGCACAAACAGGCTCTAACCAGAGTAGAAAAAGAAGTGGGAGGCCGCGTTGCACAACTGAGCAAGAAGATAAGTACATTAGAGTCTCTAGTTTGAGAAACAGACGCCTCACAGGTCCCCAACTGGCATCTTCATTAAATAGTACCTGTTAGAGCCTGTACCTGTTAGAGCATGTAAACTACATGATACATGTAGTTTACATGATACATAATGTGTGTGTGTGTGTGTGTGTGTGTGTGTGTGTGTATACAGTGCTGCTTGAAAGTATGTGAACCCCTTGAGCAGTTTAGATTTTTCTGTTGTTTTACCATGATTTTCTTATTCTATCATCACCAGTTTTTATGTATGAAATGTCAGATATATGTTTATCAGTTGCATGTACTTGTTTAGTGGGACTTGTTTAAGTAGCCCAAAAACTACATGAAACACGGAATTAGTGTATGTGCAAAAGTAAGTGAACCCCCAGCTGCATTGGTTAAGTCAAGCAGGTAACAGACTCGGGTGAAACACATTTGGGTGCTTAATCAATCATTTAAGCAGACCAATGAAATGACACATCCTTGGGAAAGGGTTTGGCCTGCACGAATTAAAAGAGAGAGGAAACCAACCAAACCACTGTGGTCCCATACAAATCAACAATGCCGAGAGCAAAGGAGATATCCGAGGACATGAAGAAGAGGGTAGTGACAGCCCATCAGTCTGGGGAGGGATATAAGACCATCTCCAAAAGATTCCAGCTCCATCCATCCACTGTAAGACATATAATTTATAAATGGACGGCCTTCAACATGACAGCAACTCTGCCTAGAAGTGGACGCCCATCAAAACTATCACCCAGAAGCACCAGAAAAATAATAAATCAGGTAAAGGCCAACCCACACATCACCTCTAGAGAGTTGCAGACCTCTCTGGTAGCACCTGGGACAAATGTGCATGCGTCTACAATCAGACGGAAATTGAATAGCCATGACATTCATGGGAGGGTTGCTAGAAGGAAGCCTCTGCTCTCAAAAAAGAACAAAGCTGCCCGTTTCAACTTTGCCAGAGAGCACTTGGACAAACCAGAGGCCTTCTGGAAGTCCATTCTCTGGACAGACGAGTCCAAAATAGAATTATCTGGTCACAATCAAAACCAACATGTTTGGAGAAAAGCCAACACTGCATATGAAGAAAAGAACCTCCTCCCAACAGTGAAGCGTGGTGGTGCAAATGTGAAGGTCTGGGGCTGCTTTTCTGCTTCTGGACCTGGACGACTCCATATTATCCAAGGAACCATGAATTCTCCAGTATATCAACAAATTCTTGACCAGAATCTCCTGCCATCAGTCAGGGAGTTGAAGCTGGGACGAAAATTGATTATGCAACAAGACAATTAACCAAAGCATTCCAGCAAAACTACAAAGGAATGGCTTCAGAGAAAGAGGATTCGTACTCTGGATTGGCCCAGTCAAAGTCCGGATCTTAATCCAATTGAAATGTTGTGGCGAGACCTCAAGAAGTTGGTACATACCAGATGTCCCTCCAACCTCTCTCAACTGGCGGCGTTCTGCAAGGAGAAGTGGGCAAAAATCCCCATAAGCAGATGCGAGAGACTGGTTAGTGGTTACAGAAGACGTTTGGTTGAAGTAATGGCCTCAAAAGGAGGAGCCACAAGCTACTAATACAAGGGTTCACATACTTTTGCACATGTTACATTTTCAGTTTTTATGAAATAAACCACCTTCGTTGAATTAAATAATGAAAATATATCTCTTTTGTGTGTGTGTCCATTATTTGGAAGGTGTGCTTTACAAATTGGGATTTGGATGTATGTGTAATAAGCTTATTTTAATGTTTTTTACAAAAACAGTGACCATGTCTGGAGGGTTCACAAACTTTCAAGCAGCACTGTATATATATATGCTTTTGGCATGAAACAGGCTTGTACTGTCTCATAATGAATTTACTTGAATCACTGAATTTTATATACATTATTATTATTATAATAATCATCATCATTATCATCATCACTACGCTTTTCTAGACACTATATATATATGTGTGTGTGTGTGTGTGTGTGTGTGTGTGTGTATGTAATGATGATCAATCAATCAACTTGCATTTTTTCATAGTGCTTTTCTAGCGGCAACAGCCACTCAAAGCACACTCTCCCAAGACAGACAACGTGCAATGGATGCTGATGTTACACAACTGATGATGATTATTATAATAATAATTATTAAGAAGCAGTTTGGAAAATGGATGGATGGATGGATGTATGACTGCCTCTGTTACCTTTAGTCCTAAATGGCTCAAACAGCAGGCATTTTATTTCTGTGCCACATTGTGCATCGCATTGGATGTTTTTGGTTGCCTTGGCACTCCGGGATTTGACTGGAGTGGAAAAGCAACATTTCAATGCTGTTAAAAAGACCTCTAAAACAACTTCAGAGTTGAACAGACATTAACTGGAAAATAAATCATTAGACCAGTAAATCATTTTTCTTCCAACCGTGGTGGTATCACACACTGGCCACAGGCATAGACAGTGATCACTACAACATCACATATTAACAATTATCAACACAACTGGCACTTGGGACAGTCCAAGTGGCCTACACTGTACATATGGCGTTATCCGGCACGTGATATCAAACGCCAGTGTAAAGCAAACTTACCCGGATAATGCACAGGAGCATTCAGCTGCATACTTCAGTGGGCTCGGACCTGAATGGACAAACAGCACAACACAGTAGAGGAAATAGTTGGCTTTGCATGGGATCCACGTCCACCACTGACCTTTCCTGATTGAGTGTAATAGCATACAGAGCAAATGCAAAAAGGTCACTGGTAGAGACAGCTTTAATATTATAATTGGCTTTTTTTCCCCCCAGAGAGACAGCTATGTTGAAAGGAGCTACCTACTTGCTACAGAAGAAAAAAAAATCCATAACACATTCAGTCCATAACGACGACAACCTCTGTCATATGCATGTAAGATGGGTAACCTGGTTAACCATGGAGACTCAATGCTTGATGGGGGAATGAGCTATTGCAGCAGAGGGGATCCTTTTTTTTCTGTTTTATCCTTTTTGGGCTTTTTTTTGTACAATCCCATTCTGAGGTGTTGATTCCAGTTTCTTTGCCAAGGCCGCCCTTTACCCGATGTGATGCTAGTCAATGGAGACCAGGGACAGGGTTGTGCAAAGGAGGGCTGCCGTGCCCCTGGTTGAAAAATAATGGCTGTTTTGTCACAATATCTGCACACTTTTCTTCTGCTCCTGGCTTTGGACCGTTGACAATTAAAAAGTTGAGTAAAAGAAGCCCAGCCGTCCTCTCTGACAAGACGGCCAGGATGAACACGTTGGTGCGGAAGTGTAATGTGAGTTGGACTCGTTGAGGACATCCACAGGAGAAACCACACATCGACTAAACGCCAGATTATTACGCTCGGTCATAATCTGTTAATGGCGACACAGCAACCGATGCTTTCACTGCCTCAACCTCGGGGCACTGGCTGGTATGTGAGGAGTGTGTAATCATTACTTTTTTATTAGCTAATGAACTGGAAAAAAGAAAAAAACCTAAGAAAGTGCCCGCAGTGTTTAAAGGGTCCTGGTCATGGCTATGGCAGCAAAGGCTGAAATGAAACAAACCAAACTTTAAAGTCAACCCCTCCAGTACTCCCTCTGTGCCCCCCACTGAAATAGTAACACGAGCGAGGATAGCCGTTATATAAGCAGTGTTTTTGCACTGAGGCTGAATTGTTAAAGGCCCAGTCTGCAGGGCAATGGTGTTAAAACACAGCTACCCCAGCACAGGTACTGCCTACATCATTATTCACTGGACAGAAGACATGTTCCATTCCAAAGTTTGACTAAAAGGACAAACCATAACCGTTCTGAGGATGGACAGGCTTTAAGGGTTTGGACTGTAAACACTAATGAATGAATGAATGAATGAATGAATGAAAGTAAACTTTATGGCTCCATAATTGTGAAACACAAGGGGAGTCCGGGTAGTGTAGCGGTCTAGTCGGTTGCCTACCAACACGAGGATCGCCAGTTTGAATCCCCGTGTTACGTCCGGCTTGGTCGGGCGTCCCAACAGAAACAATTGGCTTTGTCTGCGGATGGGAAGCAGGATGTGGGTGTGTATCCTGGTCGCTGTACTAGCCCCACCTCTAGTCAGTCGGGGCACCTGTCCACGGGGGAGGGGGAACTGGGGGGAATAGCGTGATCCTCCCACGTGCTACGTCCCCCTGGCGAAACTCGTCACGGTCAGGTGAAAAGAAGCATCTGGTGACTCCACATGTATCGGAGGAGACGTGTGGTAGTCTGCAGTCCTCCCTGGATTGGCAGAGGGGGTGGAGCAGCGACCAGGATGGCTCGGAGGAATGGGGTAATTGGCCAAGTACAATTGGGGAGAAAAAGGGGAAAACAAAATAAAACCTATTCAAACACACACACACAAACATTTACATATGAATTCCCATTGCACTGTACCATACAATGTATTAAACATGCATGAAACAGCAATGAAATAATAATAATAACTCAAAGGACTATTTGTTGTGGGCGATGCAAATACAATGCATTGTAATTCATTGTAATTCATTTACACATCCAAAAATAGCGGCGCGGTGGACACAGCGCCTACTGCGGCTCCCTGTTCAGTGTTTAAGTTTATTTACAGGTGTAGGTCATGCACTCTTCTACAGCCGTCAGGAACTTTTAACCCTCAGAACGGATTACTCACTTCTCATCACGGACAATTCCCCCATCGATATTATCCGCTCACCGGTCTCGCAGTGGAAACACTGCCCCCGTCGGCAACCTAAACAGAAGAGGGGTAAACGTGGTGGGCTACATGCTAAGCTAAGTAGCGTTCCCTTCAAAGTTTCCCTCCCCAGCATCTTTATGGCTAATGTCCGGTCATTAGCTAACAAAACGGACGAGATAAGACTCAGGCTGTCCTCTCAGAAAAGGCTGCAGAACTGCTGTCTGCTGATGTTTACGGAGACTTGGCTCAACAGCAACATAACCGGGGGTCAATTGTCTGCGGCTAATCTCGCAAACTACTGGACCTTCCATCCATCCATTATCCAAACCGCTTATCCTGCTGTCAGGGTCGCGGGGATGCTGGAGCCTATCCCAGCAGTCATTGGGCGGCAGGCCTATTAGCCTAAAACTATGTGTGCACAGTTATGTCTGTATGATGAAGAACCTCTCGTGGTTGCGGTGATTCAAAACCTTCAAAAAAATGTCGAGCTAGCGGGCCGCACAGCCTTCCGTGCCGACAGGACAGCGGACTCCGGCAAGATCCACGGAGGAGGTTTGAGTATTTATGTCAATAACTCTCGGTGCAACAATATAAAGATCGTCAAAAGGCATTGCTCTGCTGATCTCGAGCTCCTTATGATTCAGTGCAGGCCTTTTTACCTGCCCAGGGAGCTAACGGCCATTACCATCGCCGCTGTATACATCCCCCTACATGCTAATGCTAAGGTAGCACTTAAGCAGCTACAATGTGCCATCAGCAGACAACAGACCAAACACCCGGACAATGCCTTTATCATAGGTGGTGACTTTAATCAGGCTAACCTCAGGGCTGTATTGCCCAAATTCCATCAGCATGCCTCCTGCCCCACTAGGGGACAAAACACCCTGGACCATCTCTATACAAACATTAAGGACTCATACAAAGCTACCCCCTGTCCCCACCTGGGGCACTCTGACCACCTCTGCCTGTTCCTGGTCCCAGCCTACAAACCCTTAATAAAACGGGTCAAGCCAGCAGTAAAGACTGTCTGGCCAGAAGGAGCAGTCTCTGAACTCCAGGACTGTTTTGACAACACAGACTGGAGTATTTTTGCACATTCAGCTACCCATGGCTCCCCTATAGACGTTAATGAACAGACATCTGCCATACTAGCCTACATTAACTTTTGCACTGAGAGTGTCACAACAAAAAAATCAATCTGCGCCTTTCCAAACCAGAAACCCTGGATGACCAGTGAGGTCCGGCAGCTGCTGAACGTCCGGGATGCAGCGTTCAAGTCAGGTAACTGCGAGGCCTACAGCGCAGCCAGATCCAACCTTAAAAGGGGCATCAGAACAGCCAAACATAAATATTCCCTACGAATAGAGGACCACTTTCACAATAACTCCGATCCCCGGCGAATGTGGCAAGGCATTCAGTCTATCACAGACTACAGAAGCTCCAATAGCGGTCCCACTGTCCATGATGCCTCCCTGCCAGACAAACTAAGGCATTTCTATGCCCGCTTCGACAAGGACCATACTGACCCAGCCACAAAAATCCCCAGCCACACAGAAAACCAGGTGCTCACTCTATCAATCGCAGAGGTCAGAGAATCATGGCGCAGAGTGAACACACGGAAGGCTGCCGGACTAGACGGCATACCGGGTCGGGTCCTCCGGGAATGTTCCGACCAGCTGGCTGAGGTCTTCACAACTATATTTAACCTCTCATTGTCCAAATCCATAGTCCCGGCATGCTTTAAGACCACCTCTATCATTCCTGTCCCCAAGAAACCAACATCCACATGTCTAAATGACTACCGACCCATAGCACTCACCCCCATTGCCATGAAGTGCTTTGAGAGACTGGTTCTGGCTCACATCAAAAACATTATCCCCCCCACATTTGACCAACATCAGTTCACCTACTGTTCCAAAAGGTCTACTGAGGATGCCATTGCCACTGCCCTGCACTTTGCTCTGACCCACCTTGAACTTAACAACACATACATGTAGATGCTGTTTGTAGATTATAGCTCTGCCTTCAACACTATCATCCCTGCCAAACTAACCACCAAACTCCTCTCCCTTTGCCTCAACCCCTCCCTCTGTAACTGGACCCTGGACTTCCTGACCAATAGACCTCAGTCTGTTAGGTTAGGTGACCACACCTCCTCCACCCTGACCCTCAGCGCAGATGCCCCTCAAGGCTGTGTTCTGAGCCCCCTCCTTTTCTCCCTCTTTACCCACGACTGCCTGCCAACCCACCCTTCAAATATTATACTTAAGTTTGAAGATGACACCACCGTCTTTGGCCGTATCACCAACAATGACGAGATGGCCTACAGGGACGAGATTCAGCACCTCACATCATGGTGTACTACCAACAATCTTGTCCTCAATGTGCAGAAGACGAAGGAGCTGATTGCGGACTTCAGGAGGTCTAGAAGCTGCAGCCACTCCCATATACACATCAATGGGGTGGAAGTGGAGTGTGTTTCCAGCTCTAAATTCCTTGGAGTCCACATCAGCGAGGAATTTTCCTGGACATTAAACACCCAGGCCCTTGTGAAAAAGGCCCAACAATGCCTGCATTTCCTGAGGATGCTGAGGAGCACCCGTATAGCCCCCAAAATTCTCACCAACTTCTACCACTGCACCATAGAGAACATCATGACCAGCAGCATCTCAGTGTAGTACGGCAACTGCACCTCAGTAGACCAGAAAGCTCTGCAGCGGATCGTCAAGGCGGCCCAGCATATCACCGGTACGCAGCTCCCAGCCATAAAATACGTTTATCACAAACGCTGCTTTCGAAGGGGTCTGAGCATCAGCAGAGATCCCACCCACCCCAACCATGGATGTTCTCCCCCCTGCACTCTGGGAGGTGCTACAGGAGCCTCAGAGCCCGCACTACCAGGCTCAAAAACAGCTTCTTTCCACAAGCTGTTGCCCACCTGAACCTGACTACCCACTAAATGTCTGTGGATATTTTTAAATATTTTGTACTCTTGCTCTTTTTTAACTTATTTTTGGCTTTTTGTCTTCATGTGTGTATATCTTATACTGTGTTTGCTGTGTTTGTCTGTGTCTGTCTTGCACTGTTTGGTGAAGCCACAGCCCTCATTTCATTTTTAACATGTGCCTGCACATTGTTTTTAATGACAATAAATTGAATTGAATTGAAATGAATTGAATTAAACAGGGTGACATAATTTGGAAATGTCACGTGACAAAGATGTGTGCTTTGACATATAAAAAGGTTATGGATATGGGATGTAAACATGGTTATTTATTAATCGCTTGTAACAGCAGCAGTCACAACTAAGGGATTTGACAAATATGTGATGTGTATAACTATGAAGCCTTTTTGTTTCTTGGTTCCAATAACTGAGATTCAAACTGCACTGTCATGCAGCATCCAGAGGAAAAATGGCATCATGACAGCATATGAGTCTGTCTTCAGATAACTATCTCTGCCAGGCAGCCAGGTAGCCTGGAGGGGGGTATGTTTTTGTTCACGTGTGTGTGCGTGTGTGTGTATGTGTGTGTGGGTGTGTGGGTGTGTGTGTGTGGGGGGGGGGGTCGATTGTCCGCGGCTAATCTCGCAAACTACTGGACCTTCCATCCATCCATTATTTTAACCGCTTATCCTGGTGTCAGGGTCGCGGGGATGCTGGAGCCTATCCCAGCAGTCATTGGGCAGCAGGCCTATCAGCCTAAAACTATGTGTGCACAGTTATGTCTGTATGATGAAGAACCTCTCGTGGTTGCGGTGATTCAAAACCTTCGAAAAAATGTTTGTTATCGTTATCACCGCTCGCTCTCTTCATTCACTCCCTAGCTCGCTCGACCAGCGCTGCTTTCCATCGCTGCCCAATCTGAGTCAACCGTGCACATACGCGACTCCCATCCACGGTTGAGTCAGATCTGGCAGTGAAAGTGTCAAAACCAAAACATCATGTTTCCAGGTATGAGTCTCGAAAGTAAATAAGAAGTCGATCGTATTTCGCAAGCCAGCAAAGCATTCACTGCTGATGTCAGCACAGGAGAACGGGAGGAATACTGGGTGAGCCAAAAATAATTCACCTTATTCACCTCGCCATCACGCAGAAGTGCAATAGTCTCCAGTGTTAAAACTCTGCTATAAAGATGCGATTTCAAGAGTAGGATCAATCACAATCAGTCACAGCAAAAATCATCTCAGTAGTTACAATAAAGCATTTCCCATGGCTGAGCTATGTTTTCTTACCGTTGCTTTATCAATGAAAGTCAATCAGCAGGACAGCCATTCAAATTCATTCATTTTATATCAGGAAAACTGCAACGGTTACACACATTTGATGTGTTTTAATAAAGGCTCTAAAATTATGATAATCTCTCACTGTCATTTCATGTCAGCCTTGGTCGCATTCATGCAAGTGTCCACCTGGGAGGCTGCACATCCACAGAATGACAGGCAAAACATTTTTATTAGGTAGATTTTTTTTTTTATCTTGAGTGCTGCACATTAACAACTTTTCTTTTCTTTTTTTCTCCGTATTTCCCAGTTATTCGCTTGGGCGCTGCGCAAATGTCCAATAATGGCAGGAAAAACACCCGCTGTTCTGTCTGTATGTGCGTGTATTTCTCTCCAATTTTATTTTTTTATTTATTTGTGTAGCCCAATATCACAAATTACAAATTTGCCTCAGTGGGCTTAACAGCAACACAACATCCTGTCCTTAGACCCTCTCATCGGATAAGGAACAACTCCCTAAACAAAAAAAAAACAAACAAAAAAAAGCAGCGTTGGTCGAGCGAGCTAGGGAGTGAATGAAGAGGGCGAGTGGCGATAACGAGACCAAACATTCTCTCGATTGGTGAAAAAAGGGTTGTTTGTCACCAAATTTGAACGCAGTAGAAGGGGCGATACACATGCCTGGTTGAGATCTGCTTTCTACTGAGTGCACTCCTCTAGTTTATTGATGACTGATAGATGTGACAAAAGCACTGCAACAATATCCCATGCAATGTGCTCGGTTTCGGTGCAGCAGTCTGAAGACAAGACATAGACATAATGAAATTATTGCAATTTTGCCTCAAGAGGGGTGTGGAGTTTAGCCTTTACAACGCATCTGAATGATCCACGCGTACCCTTGAACCCTCTGAATTTTACATAAGGAGGGGAAACACATCTCATATTCCAAAGTACCGGCTATCAAACAACCCCATGGATCTCCGAAGTGAGACTAGTTTGATCATTGTCTCAACATACTGATTAATTCCATGGACCAAAGTCAGGACAACAACTTTACTGGCCTTTAAGCAGTGGTCAAACCCCCACCCCTCATGCCGCACCCCACCCCTTCACCAGCCACCACCCCCTTTCATGATTATAGTGTTTAATAACCTGCTGTCATTGTGGACATTGACATTGTCCACCCAGGATCCTGGTAGAATAGCTTGATTTACCAAACCCCCTTGAACGGGGAAAGAGTCTCATCGAGGAGACAGATTGCTGAAAAGGCTCTCCAGCAGGCCTATAAATCACTCTTTAATCAGAGCTCACACACACACACACACACACACACACACACACACACACACACACACACACACACACACACACACACACAGCGAGAGGTTACACACTCAGACCCAACATTAGTACCGCTGACTCTCAGCTGTCTATGGCTCTGCTCCCAGGCATTGCCTTGCACCCATCCACCCCCCCCCCAGACTCCCAATGCACCCATCATCACTCCCCCCCACCACACACACACACACACACACACACACACACACACACACACACACACACACACACACACACACACACACACACACACACACTCCTCAATACACTGTAGCAGGTCATTAGCCAAGACCAGAGGGCTATCAGGGCTGTCTGGAAAATGAAATATTTGCAACAGAGAAATACTTGAGGTTGGTCTGAAGTATTTGAACAGAAGCTCACTGATGGGTTCTAATGAACATCACTAGAGATTAACACCCTACTGCTGGTATGCACTGGAGCACCTGCACTTCCTCTTAGATGATTTCCATTACTTAGATAAGTTCAGTAACAGACTTTATAGTAAGCATCCAGCAGTCTATCTAGCAGTCTACACTGTGTTTGTATGTCATGTACTTGTCCTTAGAAAATACATTCTAAAACTCTGTTACTCAAAACCACATACCTAAGGTCAATATTCCCCTGTTCTGTTAATATTCTCATTAAATATTTTCTCACTGGTTCAATTTGTTTCTTACCGGTAGATTATCTAATGGGTAAATACTGTGTAGTATACCCACTTTCTACAGTTTTTTTTCCTCCTTGAAATTGTCATTTTGGGCTTTTAATGCTCTGATATCATTCCCTAAATTAATATCCTTAGATACTGTTTGTTTTGATGTTTGAAAATGTCAATACATCTTCTTTTTTTTCATGCTAGTGTATCACCAAGTCAAATTCAAATAAACACATTTCTAAGGCGCATAAATAAATAAATATGATTCAATATGATGTTTGGGTTTCAAAGTTAAATCTCAAGATGTTAGGCAATGGTTATCGGGTTAGAATGCAAAGCAAACACTTTAAATTAAGGGGTTTTTCAGTTGTTCACAATCAGAAAAGCAGTTTTACAAGCCTTCTCATGGTTTAAGGATGGGAAAGTGTTTGGATTGTTAACAACAGCAGTCTCGTAACCTGTTGCTTTAAACGTTTTACATTTCAATGCATCTCTATAAAGATGCCACTGTAGACAATATTCAGTTTTTTTAATTACGTGATTAAATAAATGAGTACAAATAGGGAATGGTCTTGAATATCAAACTAGTTTTTAAAGGTCATCATACAGACTTTCATGATTAGTTTGAATAGCATAATCAATTGTTCTCCCTTTTCGTGACATACTAGAGAGACAGTTACTCAAGACATGGATGCATATATTTAAGGCCACATAGTTTAAATCATGATTAGTTAACCCAGCCACTGAGGATGCACAAGCCAGTGGATTCTTGGTTGGCCAGCAGGGTGTCGGTTTGAAACTATGCTACTGTTGGGTGAAGGAGAAGGAGAGGGGGAAGGCATGTGCAGAGGCAGCAGGAGTAAAGGAAGGGTAAGAGTGTGGAGGTGAGAGTCGTAACTTTGAATGTTGACAATATGACTGGTAAAGGGAGAGAGCTGGCTGATATGATGGGAGATAAGGAAGGTAGATATACTGTGTGTGCAAGAGACCAGGTAGAAGGGGAGTAAGGCCAGGAGCATTGGAGAAGGGTTCAAACTCTTCTACCATGGTGTGGATGGGAAGAGAAATGGGGTAGGGGTAATTCTGAAGGAACAGTATGTCAGGAGTGTGTTGGAGGTGAAGAGAGCATCAGACAGAGTGATGAGTATGAAGCTGGAAATCGATAGAGTGCTGATGAATGTTATCAGCCCAAGTTGGGTGTGAGATGGAAGATAAATAATTCTGGAGTGAGTTGGGTGAAGTGGTGGAGCATGTACCCAACGAGGAGAGATTGGTGATTGGAGCAGACTTCAATGGGCATGTTGGTAAAGGGAACAGAGGTGATGGGTAGGTATGGTGTCAAGGAGAGGAAAGTGGAAGGACAGAGGGTGGTGGATTTTATAAAAAGGATAGACATGGCTGTGGTGAATACATATTTCAAGAAGAGGGAGGAACACAGGGTGACATATAAGAGTGGAGGAAAGTGCACACAGGTGGACTATATCTTTTGCAGGAAGCACACAATCTGAAAGGGATTGGAGACTGTAAGGTGGTAACAGGGGAGAAAATAGCTAGACAGCATCGGATGGTAGCCTGTATGATGACTTTGGAGATCAAGAACAGGAAGAGAGTGAAGGCAGAGCCAAGGATCGAATGGAGGAAGTTGAATGATGTGGGGATAGTGAATCAGGAAGTGCACTGGATTAGCAAGGAGGAAGTGAGGACAGCTATGAAGAGGATGAAGAGTGGAAAGGTGGTTGGTCCAGATGACATACATGTGGAGGCATGGAGATGTTCAGACAGTGGAATTTTGAATTAGATTGTTTAACACAATCTTGGAAAGTGAGAGGATGCCCGAGGAGTAGAGAAGAAGCATACTGGTACCGATTTTTAAGAATAAGGGTGATGTGCAGAACTGTAGCAACTACAGAGGTATAAAGTTGATCAGCCACAGCATGAAGATATGGGAAAGAGTAATAGAAGCTAGGTTAAGAGGAGAGGTGACGATTAGCAAGCAGCAGTATGGTTTCATGCAACGAAAGAACACTACAGATGCAATGTTTGCTTTGAGAATGTTGACTGAGAAGTATAGAGAAGGCCAGAAGGAGTTGCATTGTGTCTTTGTGGATTTAGAGAAAGCATACGACAGGGTGCCGAGAGAGGAGTTGTGGTATTGTATGATGAAGTCAGGAGTAGCAGAGAAGTATGTAGGAGTGGTGCAGGATATGTATGAGGGAAGTGTGACAGTGGTGAGGTGTGCGGTTGGAATGACAAATGGGTTCAAGGTGAAGGTGGGATTACATCAAGGATCGGCTCTGAGCCCTTTCTTGTTTGCAATGGTGATGTACTATGATGTTTGTGGATGACATTGTGATCTATAGTGAGAGTTGGGAGAAGGTTGAGGACAGCCTGAAGAGGTGAGGGTATGCACTCGAGAGAAGAGGAATGAAAGTCAGTAGGAGCAAGATGGAATACCTATGTGTAAACGAGAGGGAGGGCAGTGGAATGGTGAGGATGCAAGGAGTAGAGGTGACGAAGGGGATGAGTTTAAATACTTGGGGTCAACTGTCCAAAGTAACGGGGAGTGCGGAAGAGAGGTCAAGAAGGGAGTACAGGCAGGGTGGAGTTGGTGGAGAAGAGTGTAAGGAGTTGTTTGCGACGGAAGGGTACCAGCAAGAGTTAAAGGGAAGGTTCACAAGATGGTAGTGAGAACAACTATGTCATATGATTTGGAGACAGTGGCACTGATGAAAAGACAGGAGGCAGAGCTGGAGGTGGCAGAGCTGAAGATGCTAAGATTTTCACTGGGAGTGATGAAGACCGACAGCATTAGGAACGATTGTATTAGAGGGGCAGCTCAGGTTGGACGTTTTGCAGACAAAGAACGAGAGGCAAGATTGAAATGGTTTTGGCAGGTGCGAAGGAGAGATGCTGGGTATATTGAGAGAGGATGCTGAATATGGAGCTGCCAGGGAAGAGGAGAAGAGGAAGGCCAAAAAGGAGGTTTATGGATGTGGTGAGAGAGAACATGTAGGTGGCTGGTGTGACAGAGGAAGATGCAGAGGACAACAAGCGATGGAAACAGATGATTCGCTGTGGCGACCCCTAACGGGAGAAGCTGAAAATAGTAGTAATAGTAGTAGTAATTTATATCATGATTATTTAATGATTATTTCACAGGTATTAGTAACTCAGATCCGTCTTCAGCGGTATCTATCTATATAAGCACAAATGTACCTCACAATGGCTTAGGGGAGTTTAAACCAAGTGTGGTCAGCAGTACAATCCTCATTGCTGTTTTTTTTTACCACTGTGTTGTGTTTTCCTGTATGGTATTGGTTTTGAGGCCTGATGCTAAGCTTTCATTTTGGGCTTCGTTTGCTATCTGGTTTGATATTTTTCATTTAAACCACCTTGTTAGCTTGAATGTGAAACACAATAGGGGAACGTCTTAATTTTCTTCCTGGGGACCATCACCCAATTTAAGAATTGCACAATCGAGAAAAACCTTGCTGATCTATGGGAAGATAGTTAGATTATATCTGAAAGCCACAAATCAAATGTCAAAGACAGAAGATAATGAGATGGAAATTATGTACCGACACTTATGTGCTAACAATGCACATGAGGTACTGGTGATGTGGTTTGTTTCCACCGGCTTACACATGCTCTGGAAGGTGTATGACCTAATATGATAATGTGTTGCACAAAACCCTACCAGTAAAACAAAGGTAGGATATGGTGAACTGCATAAAAATAGCAGGATGATATGATTTATGAGCTTGGCCACTGTGTTAATGTTCACATCCTCCTTGCTTGTCGAATAACAGTGAGATTACAATATGTCTGCTGCAGTTGTTTTGCCGAGGGCCAGTGTGTGATTTTATTGCACTTTTTGTTTCTTCGAAACTCGACAGGCCCTTCTATTTTTTTCTTTTTTTTTATTGCAATTCCCCCCCTCCCTTTTTTTTTTCTCCCCAATTGTACTTGGCCAATTACCCTACTCTTCCGAGCCGTCCCGGTCGCTGCTCCACCCCCTCTGCCGATCCGGGGAGGGCTGCAGACTACCACATGCCTCCTCCGATACATGTGGAGTCGCCAGCCACTTCTATTCACCTGACAGTGAGTCTCGCCAAGAGGACGTAGCGTGAGGGAGGATCACGTTATTCCCCCCAAACATGCGCCCCGACCGACAACAGGGGAATTCGAACCGCTGTCCCCATGCTGGTAGGCAATGGAATAGACCACCACGCCACCCGGACGCCCAGGCCTTTCTGTTTTTGTTCGATAGGCATATGGTAGCATAAAAATTACCATTATCGCCACATTTTAATGACGAATTGTCCCTTTGATAATCAGATGGCATTATTGGTGAATGGGGGAGGGTTGGAATTAGAGATAGTTGCCAAAGTAGAATAAGAATGTTGAAGGCGGGCACCAGAATACATACAAGAACTATAGCTTTGGACGAAGGGTTTTTTTCACTCCTCTTCACTCTCGTTACATGCCTTACCCTTTCCATAGATTTTGTCTAATATGTCTTCCAGTGATGTAAATATGTTTTCATTGTAGTGAGTCCCCGGGACCCACAGGTGGTCATTTGAGTGGATCCCTGGGAAACTGAGTGGGGCCTAATAAAAATGTTTTTCTTTTCGACAAATTGTAGTGTTAAACTCATTTTTTATGTTATATATAGTTATAATTATGGTTATATTCAATTATGTGTTGAAAATGTATCTGAAAATTAAAGAAACAAAATCTCCCATCTGAAAACATTTACAAAACAATGTCACATCATCGTGACATACCACACAATTCCAATAAACAAAGTAAGAGTTGAGTATATCACATGTGGAAAAAAAACACATTCAAATAAAACAAAATGGTGTCTGTCGCACCAAAATGAATTATAGTGCACTGCATAAAGGCCCAGGTCAACGGTCACCATCGACACGAGTGGCAGTGACCACGTGAGTTTATTTACCAAGTTTGTAGCTTTGATTGTCAAAATGAACCAGATACCCCACTCTCCCTATTTCACCAAAAGCAAAAGAAACTAATGTTAAAATGATAAATGATACGTATCCTTGTAATGAGTTTCTGAGACAACGATATAACATCGACAAAAACAATTGTATGTTTTGTGATTCTGTTATTTGTTTCTTTGCTTGTAATTACACTAGAGCCTTTTGGGGATTATTTCAAAATTGGATATCTGAAAAGGACTTTCATTTGCCCCAGTTAGAATATAAGGATATGAAATTTGGAGTTATAATGGAGGATAAATGGAAATGTTGTACAATAGCCTGATTATTATGGCTAAACAATTTATCCATAGATCTAGATTTATTCATGTCAGGCCACTATTCTCAGTCTTCATGAATGAGTTGGTAAATTTCAAGAAAGCACTGAAATGTATAAAAACCAAACAAGCATTGAATATTTACAAAAATATACATATATTAACTTCTGGTGAGACCTTTGTCGTTTTATTCTGTTATTATCATTATTATCATTTTTGTTCATTTTTTAAATGTTTTCTCCCTTATTTTTTGTTCCGTGAAATACTAAAAAAAATGTAATAACTCAATCTGAATTGTATTATTTGGTGATTTGTTATTGTTATAGCCAGCTTTTGTTAGTATAGTAAAGGTATATAAGAAAAAGATTGTTGAAATTTAATCTGTGCGGCGAGCTTGTTGCTGCTAAAGTGTAACGTCGCGATAAATGAACACGGGCTCTCTCGCGTCTACGCAAGTTAGATGCGCGCGCAGTTGGTTACAAAATGGTGTCCGGTGGCGTTTTTTTTTCGTTTACTTCTGATTTCAACACACATTTGTTGTTTACAATTTCGTATTATCGGGGGGGGGGTGCGTCCCCTGGATGCGATGACAGTGAGTTTACTGCATCCTTTAATGTGTCAGAGACCGCGGCCTTCCCACGAAGCAGAGTTAAGCGTTGCAAACACAGACAGCGTTTCTTTCAGTTACACTGACGTTGCAGAAAAGCACATGCACCTGCTGCCTCCCCATGATTTACTTTGCTATATAATTGGCTTCACGTATGCGAAAGTTGAACGTACTAGATAAATGTATTTATCTTACAAAAGGTTGAGTAGGACCGTCCTACCTCTGGGTCCGTCTGGGTCCTCAGGTGGCTGTAGAGGCCGATCGTGGAGCCGCATAATGGGAGGACGCCTGCGCGTGACAGCTTTTTTACGTGGAGTGGCTGATGTGCCGCCACACGGTCCTTGGCAAGTGTTGTGTCCTGTAATGGTTGATCTTGTAACGCCACTAGGAGGCACTGCTGGATAATGAAATGTGTGTTCTACATTAATACAGTAAGAAGAAGAGAATATAAGATGGCGGCTACGCATTTAACGTTGAGTGCTTATTGATCTCAGTAAACCTTTTCTTAACATTACCTGCTGACGTTATTGAAATCTACTACGATACCACAAATCGGCGACGAGGATCCCCAGCGTTTTATCGCTGACTGGCCGACAAAATGTCTGTGAATGTTCCTGCACCTGCAGGGTTTCTGCCCTGCCCGGGACAGCCGGCGATGCCTTTCGACACGTGGTTGCGCATGTTCAACAACTGTTTAGTGGTGGAACAAGCAACGGGGACTGCTTGGCCGAAGCCCGCAGGAAAGCTACGTTACTTCATTGCCTGGGAGCCGAGGGACAACGGATCTCTTACGCACTGCCAGATACAGGTACAACTTATGAGACTGCTGTCGCCGCGTTACTAAAGCACTTCACCCCCACAGTTAACGTCGCTGTGGAGCGGCATGCGTTCAGGAAGCGATTGAAAGCGCCACATGAGACCATAACACAGCGTGTAGCTGCCTTGCGTGCTCTTGCTGCAAAATGTGACTATGGTGATAAAGCTGATGAGATGATCCGTGATCAACTGCCGGAACACTTGTTACGTGATAACATTGGGGAGAGGCTGTTACTGGCGCCAGACCTGACTTTAGAGAAAGCTACAACAATAGCAACACAGATGGAAGCTGCTGTTGATCAGGCTAAACATTTTTTTTTTAAAAAGACCGCTGATGGCTGTGCTCCAGTGCAGGCTGTACGGTTCAAGCCACACAAAACGAGAAATAAACAGCACCGTGCGGTTAAGCCCCGTACTGCTGCTACCCCTTCTCCACGCAGATCGTGCTGCGCATGTGGCTCTGACAAGCATTTAGCTAACGCCACTCAGTGCCCTGCAGCCAAAGCCCAACGTAAATTTGCAATAAAAGAGGCCTTTTTGTCGTGTATGCCGTTAAGCTCTTTCCAGTAATGTGCATGAATTACGGTTAACTGACGTGACTGTGCTGTACTTAGAGAACTCTGTCTATGCCCTAAAAAGACTGCTTTGTAATGTCAGTATCTCTACTCCCACCACCTCTGCAAAAGAAAAACAGCTGGTTATGGACACAGGCTCTGCTGTATCCATACTGCCACACCACATTTACACTCAGTACTTCAGTACTAGCCCGTTGTCTGCACCTTCCACCAGGCTTGTGATTTACACACGGGATTGCATTCCTGTGGTGGGATGCCTAAAAGCCCAGGCATGTGTGGGGAACATCTCTGCTGCAGCCACTTTCTTTGTAGTGGAAAAAAGGACTGCGTTACTGGGTGTGGACTTCTTCACTCCCTTACATCTTTCTATCAGAGGAGATACCGTTTTCACTTCAACCCCAGTGCCCCCTAATAATAATAATAAATTAAACGTATTTAGCGATTTTCTAACACTCATAGTCACCTTACAATAAACGGGGTGAAACATGACAACAGATAAACACAACACAGACGCACAGGGGTGGATGGGAAGGGGGGCTATGACAGGGAGAAGCGGCAGCCACACACAACGCCAGCAGTACTCTCTCACTTAAACACATACAAAAGGGCAAGAAAAACAAAACACAATAGCACTGTGGATGTTGATTTTCTGTAGGGGTTTCCTCCCGTAGCCTATTCCTCTTCTGAGGTATCCACTAGGCAGTGGCACAATTTAACCCATAGCTGGGGGCTGGTTCGTGGGCATCAGGGAATATCTACACACCGGTGGGCCTGCGTACCACACATCTAGGGGCCAGACCTCCTCCGAGTCCCTTGCAGTTCAGCCAGGGTCAAGGTGTACCCAGTTACCGTGTGTCGCCACCAGGAGGCGCTACATAGGGCTTGCGTTTGGAGAGGCTATGTACTGGCAGGGAGAGACTTACGTGTTCAGCGCCCCTGTTCGCATTTCTGCTAGCCAGCGGTGAAGGTTGATGGTGTGACGTGACGGACACACAACACTACAGCAACACACTAGATGCTTCACAGCAACCCCACCTATTACACAAGAATGTCAAACATGAGAAACATGCAAGATGGCCAAAATCACACAGTGATACTAAACCTGGCAGAACCCGTGTGTTTGTGAAAGAAGAGACAGGAGGGGGTCTTCTGGCTTGCTCAACTTTCTGTTTCAACCGTTCATCTAGTTATTATGAGTATCGTGTGCTTAGCTTACTTTATTCCATCTATCCAGTTAGCTTCCCACTATGTTTCAGCAAACTGAAACACTGTGGGTCTGTAGAAAACACACGCACACACACACACACACACACACACACACGCCTACTTCTGTGATGTCCACAGGCATCACAACACCCCTGGCTACTGCTCCCTCTGAGATAGGATGTGTTAAGAACTTTGTACACAAGGTGAAACTTGATCCTGCAGTCAAATGGCGCTTGCCTTTTTTGCAATCAGGGCTGCTGTCTCTGCTGAACTGAATCGCCTGCTCAAGGCTGGCATCATAGAGAGAGTTGATGCCTTCGCCTGGGTTTCCTTCATAGTGGTCACAGGGAAGAAAAACGGTGGAATACAAATGTGCACTGACCTTCAGGAGCCGAAGAAGGCTATGGTCATAGATAGCTACCCATTGCCTCATGTCGATGAGCTGCTAGCCAACCTGTGAGGTGCTAAGCTGTTCTCCACCATTAATCTGGCAAATGCATATTACCAGGTGCCCTTACATGACGAGAGTAGAGACATAACAACCTTCATTACACATGAGGGGCTCTTCAGATATTGTAGGGTCCCCTATGGCGTGGTGTCTGCACCCTCTGCCTTCCAAAAAATGATGGCAACCATCCTGCAGAGTGATCCTGGTGTTCAGAACTAGATGATCTCATTGTCTGTGGTGCCACTGCCGATGAGCACGACCCTAGTCTGAGTACTGTACTGCTGAAACACTGAAAGAGGCTTGCTTGGTGTTGAATGACAAGTGTCACTTCAGAACGACTTCACTGCACTTCCTTGGTCATGTCATCACTGCTGAGGGCATCCTGCCTAACCAAGAACACTTTGATGCCATCCTGAAAGTCGCGCCCCCATCTGCTGCACATGCCTTAAGGTCTTTTTTGGGCCTTGTGTCCTGGTACTCCAAATTTCTCCCCAACTTTGCTACAGCTGTGGCCCCATGCATGAGTGTGCCAAAGACAAAGACACATTTACATGGACTGATGCTGCTCAAAACAGTTTTGATGAACTCAAGCAGTCCCTGGTGGCCAGTCTGGCCTTTGCTCTTTATGACCAACCCTACTCTCCATTCAGTGATCTCTACAGATGCGAGTAACTACAGACTGGGTGCTGTGTTTGCCCAGATACAGCCGGAGGGCACAGAGAAACCATTGGCCTTCGCTTCCTGCATGCTCACTGCAACAGAGCATGAGTACTCTATAGTTGAAAAAAAGGTGCTGACGTGTATGTGCTACAGAAAAGTGGCGGACATACTTATGGGGCTGTCATTTTAACCTGTGCACTGACCATCAGGTGCTCACAAACTTGCTTACTACAAAAGGTATGGGTAGAGCTGGGATTCACTTGGCCCGCTGGTTAGTGCATCTGCTTTGCTTTGATTATGATGTTGTGTATCGCCCAGGCTCCCAAAACCACTCGGCTGACTGCCTTTCCCATCTCCCTCTGTCTCTGCCTACTGACCCCTCTGTTGATGTGGAACCTGAACTACTGCCGCTAATCTCCTCCACACTGCATTCCCTTCCAGTTGCTGACTTTGAAGCTGCCTGCTCTGCGTGCCCTGAAATGACAGCTCTTCATGAACAGATTCATAAGGTGAACAGATACTATAAGGTGAGAGAAGAACTCTCAGTTAAAGACAAATAAATTTTCAGAGGCACAGGGCTCTTAGTGCCTATCTGCTTATGTCACACTCTGATTGTCCTGGCCCATGAGAGTCCCCAAGGGGTTGTCTGTACAAAACAATGTCTGCGTGACCTCTATTGGTGGCCACGGATGGACTTACAAGTTCAGGCCTGTATATCGTCATGTGTTCCCTGCCAGTCCAATGATAAAATGGCCTTCACCCACCCTGCTCCCCTGCAGCCTGTTGAACTCGCTGATGGTCCTTGGAAGGAACTGGGCCTTGATATTGTTGGGCCATTTGAAACAGCCACCCCTGCCTGTCGGTATGCTATTACGCTAACAGATTACTATTTCAAGTGGCCTGAGCTTGCCTTCTCCCACAGTGCTACAGCTGTAGATGTTATAAGGTTTTTAACTTGTCTTCAGCCGCCATGGCAACCCAAAATGCATTGTCACTGACAATGGGCCTCAGTTCACTTCAGCTGTCTTCGCTGAGTTCTTGGAGACACGGGCATACATAATATCCAGACATCAATCTACTATCCTGCAGCCAATGAAGCCATTAAAAGATTCCATTGTTCCCTGAGAAGCTGCATACAAACGGCAATTCTGCAGTTGCAGCCATGGAAAGAGGCTGTGCTGACCTGGCTTCAAGTTTACTGCACAACACCACATGCCACCACCTCCACCTCACCCCATGAAATGCTCTACAGCTGGAAAACACGTACCAGATTAGACATCTTGCCTCTGCTTCCTGTTGCGATACCTCCTCCTGACAATGTATGTGACAAAGTACAGAAGAAACAAGAGAAGATGAAGCACTATGCTGACTCAAAACGTGGTGCACGTGCTCCTGTCTTTCGTGAGGGGGAGAGAGTTAGGATAAGGATTCCCTGGTCAACTCCTAAAGCTCACCCCAGATTCTCTGCCCCTTTAGCAGTGGAAAAGAGAATGAGCCCCAACACCTTCTTACTTGGTGACGGAAAAAAGTGGAACGCAACACACCTGGCCCATTTTCCACATGTGACTGAGCTGGGAAAGACAAACCATACACTGTCACTCTCACACACCACTACATACACTTCCCCGAATCATCCATGCACCAGATACAAACCTAAATGGTATCAGGACTATGCTGTGTACTGACCAATACTGCCCTGCAATAGGTTAAATTCAGAGCTATGCTCTTTGGGGGATGATGTAATTTCATTTGTACAGCATTGATTGGCATTCTTTTCTCTTTTTTTAATTAGTTGTACTAATACACAATCCATGTTCATGAATTTGATGGTTATATACTTAATCAGTTGACTACAGATTATACCTTCTGAGCATTTGATTATGAGGGTTTTGTTACTACTTTTAGAATTTTCATCCAACGGTGAGTCATGTTTACCACTTTGTTCATTTATGGTCGACGCAAGCAAGAATATTATTTTACAGAGAGAGGAGATGTGTCCTGTAATGGTTTATCTTGTAACACCGCTAGGACGCACTGCTGGATAATGAAATGTGTGTTCTATGTTAATACAGTAAGGAGAGAATAGAAGATGATGGCTACACATGTAACGCTGAATGCTTATCGATCTCAGTAAACCTTTTCTTAACATTACCTGCTGTCGTTATTGAAATCTACTACAATACCACAGCAGGGGGTTGCCAGAGTCCAATGGCATGACGAACCAAGAAGATTGGGGACCACCCTCTGTTGCAGCCTTCATTCACCTTCAGTGCCGTTGTGACCTGGAGACATCTTCCACCAGTTCCACTGTTGAGGTCTTTATTGGATCGCGCTTCATCTGGAACCTCCCCCTTGACCTATCCGCCTTGGGTGACCCTACCAGGAGCCAAGCTCCAGAAGGTGTAGCTCTTGGGATCATTGGTATACGCAAGCTTCTCCACCATGGCAAATGCCGATCCAGTAGAAGTAATACAATACATACAGTGCATACAGTACAATTAATACATTGTTCTCTGTTTCTAAGACGAGACACTTCTAATTCTACCTGCCTCCTAACAAATGTTCAGATTTCACCTCACATGCATCAGTAATCTTTCCTCATTCATTGAATCCTTGTTACTTTTGCTCATTTTGCTTTTTATTTTGCTGTAAATCACTTTTTAACACTGGTGTCAAAAGTTGTAATTCAGATAAAGATTGAGATTTTTATAGTTTATAACATAAGACAATCCTCTCTCAGTAGTAGTGACAGCAGGCCGTTTCAATCTTTAAATCCCTAAAATGTTCTAGTCACTATTATGCTCTAGTATTAGATGCTATTTATTGTTTTGTTTTTTGTTTTCCCCAGTTACTAGTCATTAATGTAATTTTATGACTAAAAAATACTGTTTTTAAAGAAGCTGTAGACAATAACCTGTTCTCTACTAGTCAATTTTCTTTTTTGGGTAGGAACAATTTGATAAATGCTAGCGCTTATTTTAATGTGACTAGCGGCCTGTCCAGGGTGTCTACCTGCCTGCCGCCAAATTACTGCTGGGATAGGCTCCAGCATCCCGCGACCCCAATTGGGACAAGCGACTTGGAGAATTGATTTGAATTGAAAGTCACTATTTTTATTTCTTCTTGTCAGTTTTAGTAAGATTTAAGCAGGATTTCAATGAAATGCAATGGGTTGATGAATTTTAGATATGAACCTTTTACTACAAAATTAGTTCTACAACTCCAGCTACTCCTGCAGATCCTGGGACTGTCAGTGACTCGATACAACGAGTCACTGACAGTCCCAGTTATTAAAGCTTTTGAGACTATCTCTCTTCCAACTGCTTGCCTACTTGACCCCTTACCAGCAAAAAATTTTAAAGACCTCTGGCCTTTTCTGGGACCTACAATGCTAGACATTGTTAATTTATCACTTGCTACTGGCACTGTTCCCAGCAGTTTTAAGACATCTGTGGTTAAACCTCTACATAAAAAAGCTGCACCTCCATCCAGGGTCTCTTAATAACTGTAGACCTCTTGGCCAAATTATACGCAGTTATGGAATACATTTCCATTGCTATGCTGATGATACTCAGCTGTATGTGCCTATAAGGGCTGATGATCATATACTCAAATGACCAACTTAGAGACATGCTTGGCTATTGTGAAAAACTGGATGTCACTTAACGTTCTGCTTTTAAATTCGGATAAAACGAAGATGCTGGTTATTGGCCCTGCTAGACACAGGCACCAATTTGATAAAGTAACAATAACAATTGACAATTATGTGGTTTCACAAAGTGTGGCAGCCAAAAATGTTGGTGTTATGCTTGATCCCAGCCTTTCCTTTGATAAGCACATTAAAGAAATCACCAAGACTGCCTTTTTTCACTTACATGACATAGCTAAAATTTGGTCTTTTCTCTTCATGGCTGATGCAGAGACTCTAATACATGCATTTGTTTCATCCAGACTTGATTACTGTAATGTTCTGTTCTCAGGTCTGCCACATTCTAGTACTAAAAGTCTTCAGATGGTTCAGAATGCTGCTGCTAGAATCCTAACTAAATCTAGGAAATTTGACCATATTACACCAATTCTAGCCTCCCTTCATTGGCTTCCTATCCATGTTAGATCAGAATACAAGGTGCTTCTGCTGACCTGTAAAATCCTAAATGGGCTTGCCCCGTCTTACCTGTCTGATCTCCTTAAACCGTACATTCCATCTCGAGCTCTTCACTCTCAACATACAGGGCTCCTGTGTGTACCCAAAGTTAAAAAGTCAGCTGGTGGCAGGGCCTTCTCCTATCAGGGTCTGTTCTTGTGGAATAACCTGCCTGCTGCCATCAGACAACCAGAGTCTGTTGAGTCCGTTAATTCCAAACTTAAAACTCATTTATTTGCCTTAGTTTACAATTAGTTGCCTTTAAGTTGAGTGCTTCACAACCTGTACTGCATGTCGGGTCAGTTTTCCGTCTCAATGAATTTACCAACTACTGTTCTGCCAATGAGATTATGGAGTACAGATTATGACTAATTGATGACTTAATGATTGTGACTAATGACCATTGCAAACTGTTCTCTCACGTGTCTTTTCTCTCTCTCTGAACGATGTCTTCTTGTTTCTCTTTTTCTGTGTGTGAATGGTGTCATTAGAGTCCTCCCAGGTCTCCGTGGTGATGGTGGTCACAACTTGGACACTTCCTGCCATTACCCTTAGCACATTTTCTTTTTATAAATCCATATATACACTACCGTTCAAAAGTTTGGGATCACCCAAACAATTTTGTGTTTTCCATGAAAAGTCACACTTATTCACCACCATATGTTGTGAAATGAATAGAAAATAGAGTCAAGACATTGACAAGGTTAGAAATAATGATTTGTATTTGAAATAAGATTTTTTTTACATCAAACTTTGCTTTCGTCAAAGAATCCTCCATTTGCAGCAATTACAGCATTGCAGACCTTTGGCATTCTAGCTGTTAATTTGTTGAGGTAATCTGGAGAAATTGCACCCCACGCTTCCAGAAGCAGCTCCCACAAGTTGGATTGGTTGGATGGGCACTTCTTTGAGCAGATTGAGTTTCTGGAGCATCACATTTGTGGGGTCAATTAAACGCTCAAAATGGCCAGAAAAAGAGAACTTTCATCTGAAACTCGACAGTCTATTCTTGTTCTTAGAAATGAAGGCTATTCCATGCGAGAAATTGCTAAGAAATTGAAGATTTCCTACACCGGTGTGTACTACTCCCTTCAGAGGACAGCACAAACAGGCTCTAACAGGTACTATTTAATGAAGATGCCAGTTGGGGACCTGTGAGGCGTCTGTGTCTCAAACTAGAGACTCTAATGTACTTATCTTCTTGCTCAGTTGTGCAACGCGGCCTCCCACTTCTTTTTCTACTCTGGTTAGAGCCTGTTTGTGCTGTCCTCTGAAGGGAGTAGTACACACCGGTGTAGGAAATCTTCAATTTCTTAGCAATTTCTCGCATGGAATAGCCTTCATTTCTAAGAACAAGAATAGACTGTCGAGTTTCAGATGAAAGTTCTCTTTTTCTGGCCATTTTGAGCGTTTAATTGACCCCACAAATGTGATGCTCCAGAAACTCAATCTGCTCAAAGAAGTGCCCATCCAACCAATCCAACTTGTGGGAGCTGCTTCTGGAAGCGTGGGGTGCAATTTCTCCAGATTACCTCAACAAATTAACAGCTAGAATGCCAAAGGTCTGCAATGCTGTAATTGCTGCAAATGGAGGATTCTTTGACGAAAGCAAAGTTTGATGTAAAAAAAATCTTATTTCAAATACAAATCATTATTTCTAACCTTGTCAATGTCTTGACTCTATTTTCTATTCATTTCACAACATATGGTGGTGAATAAGTGTGACTTTTCATGGAAAACACAAAATTGTTTGGGTGATCCCAAACTTTTGAACGGTAGTGTATATATATGTGTGTGTGTGTGTGTGTGTGTGTATGTATATATATATTACATGACAATGCTGGTCGCGTGGCTTGGGTCCTGACTGTTCGGATGGCGTCTGGACACTGCTTGGCATCCTGTGCATCATATTTTTCAGAAATTTTATAAGTCCATTATAATTGTGTTATCATCTTTCAATGTTGTATTGTGTAAATTGCGTAAACACAACATCCATTGCAAGTTGTCCATCTTGGGAGAGAGATCCTTCCTCTGTTGCTCTCCCTGAGGTTTCTTCCTATTTTTTTCTCCCTGTTAAATGTTGGCTTTTTTTGAGTGTTTTTTTAAGGGAATTGTTCCTTATCCGATAAGGGGGTCTAAGGACAGGATGTTGTGTTGCTGTTAAGCCCACTGTGGCAATTTTTAATTTGTGATATTGGGCTATACAAATAAAATTGATTTGATTTGATTTCCATTTGATCCCAGCCTCTCCTTTGATAAGCACATTAAAGAAATCACCAAGCCTGCCTTTTTTCCCTTGCGTAACATAGCTAATTCTGTCTTTTCTCTCCATGGCTGACGCAGAGACTTTAATACATGCTTTTATTTCATCCAGACTTGATTACTGTAATGTTCTGTTTTCAGGTCTGCCACATTCTAGTACTAAAAGTATTAAGATGGTTCAGAATGCTGCTGCTAGAATCTTAACTAAAACTAGGAAATTTGACCATATTACACCAATTCTTGCCTCCCTTCATTGGCTTCCTATCCATGTTAGATCAGACTTCCAGGTGCTTCGGCTGACTTATAAAATCCTAAATGGGCTTGCCCCATCTTACCTGTCTGATATCCTTAAACCTTACTTCCCATGTCGAGCTCTTCTCTTGCAAAATACAGGGCTCCTGTGTGTACCCAAAGTTAAAAAGAAGTCAGCTGGTGGCAGGGCCTTTTCCTATCAGGCTCCGTTCTTGTGGAATAACCTGCCTGCTGCCATCAGACAACCAGAGTCTGTTGAGTCCTTTAAATCCAAACTTAAAACTCATCTTTTTGCCTTAGCTTTCAGTTAGTTGCCTTTAAGGTGAGTGCTTCACAACCTGTACTGCATGGCAGGTCACTTTCTGTCTCAATGAATTTACCAACCACTGTTATGCCAACGAGATTATAGCAAATAGATTTTGACTAATTGATGACTTAATTGATTATGACTAATGACTATTGCAAACTGTTCTCTTCTCTCACATGTCTTTTCTCTCTCTCTCTGAATGATGTCTTCTCTTTTCTCTTTTTCAGTGCGTGAATGGTGTCATGTGGGTCTCCCTTGTGTGCACGTGCAGTTCGTTCTGCTCCCAGGTCTCCATGGTGATGGTGGTCGCCACTTGGACGCCGCCTGGCATTCCCCTCATCACATTTTCTTTTTACATATCTTATAAATTCATATATGTATGTATGTATGTATGTATGTATGTATGTATGTATGTATGTATGTATGTGTATGTGTATATATATACGTGTGTGTATGTGTGTGTGTGTGTGTGTGTGTGTGTGTGTGTGTGTGTGTGTGTGTGTGTGTGTGTGTGTGTGTATTTTTTTTTCTTACATGGTGGTGCTGGTAGCTTGGGTCCTGCACTGTTCCGATGGCGTCTGGACACTGCTTGGCATCCTGCTCATCATATTCTTCATAAATTTTATAAGTCCATTATAATTGTGTTATCCTCTTTCAATGTTGTATTGTGTAAATTGTGTAAACACAAGTTTTTTTTTTTTTGTTTTTTTTAGGGAGTTGTTCCTTATCCGATGGGAGGGTCTAAGGACATGATGTTGTGTTGCTGTAAAGCCCACTGAGGCAAATTTGTAATTTGTGATATTGGGCTATACAAATTAAATTGACTTGACTTGACTTACTCTCTACTGTAGCTGACTCTTTTATGAAGCACTAGTATCTCATACTGTTCGGTTTTGTTAGGTGAATCGGCCATACTTAATTGCCTCTAAGTATGAATGTGTGTGTGGGGGGGGGGGCTGTGTGATGCCCTCGCGGCCTCTCCAGGGTGTCTCCCCGCCTTTCATGGGTGTGTGATCTGGGTCATCGGGGCCCGCCTGTCCCTATCCCCTGATTGGTGTTTCGGTCCACCTGCGCCCGTTTGCCTGAGTGACCTTGGTTGCCCGGCTTCACTCACCTGTTCCCCTTTCGCTGATTGGCTGTGCGGTTCCTGCGCACCTGCACCCAATCCCCCTTCCCGTTCTGCGATTGGCTGTGCGGTTCTTGCCCTGTCCTGCGCACCTATGCCCAATCTTTCTGATTGGCTCCCCTATGTATATATTATCCCTGGTTGCCCGGGCTCCCCGTCGGATCATCTAACAGAGACGCTCCCAGACTCTTGTTTGCTATTTGCGCCACGACCTGTTGTGAGCCTTCCCTGCTGTCTGTCCCTGCGTCTATACCTGCTGTCTGTAGTTTTTTATTTGATTAAAGCTTTGTTCTAGCCCAGTTGGTCTCCGCTGTCTGCACTTGGGTCGTCTTCTTGCTTCCGGCGTGACAGAACTATCAGACCAAATATGGATCCAGCAGACGTACTCAGCCTGTCGTGTGAGGATTTTTTGTGTGTCGAGGGACACTATCCTCAACTAAGAGCCAAGCTTCTTTAAGCTTCTCACTGCTATATGGAAGCGGGACCCTGACTTAGCCCAAGAAGTGGCTTTCTTCAGGTGGAAATACCAGCTGAATCCGGTTGCTCCCAAGCCCTGCACCACAGCGTCTCGGCTGCCCAACACTACAGTGTCTCAGCTGCCCAGCTTCCCACAGCCTCACAGCCTCAGTCGCTCAGTGTCCCAGAGCCTCAGCTGCCTAGCCTCCCAGAGCCTCAGCCGCTCAGTGTCCCAGAGCCTCAGCTGCCCAGCGTCCCAGAGCCTCAGCCGCTCAGTGTCCCAGAGCCTCAGCTGCCTAGCATCCCAGAGCCACAGCGGCTCAGAGTCTAAGCTGCTCAGCATCCCTGAGTCTCAGCTGCCCTGCATCTGTTCTTGAGTCATCTGCCGCCCCTGCCGACTTGCGGTCAGTTCCTGAGCGACCGGCCACCCCGGCCGACGTGCGGTCTGTTCCGGAGCCGTCGGCCGCCCCTGCCGACGTGCAGTCTGTTCTAGTGCCGTCGGCTATCTTTGCAGACGTGCGGTTCCTGTTCTGTCGGCCGCCCCTGCCGACGATCAGTCTGTCCCCCGAACGGCCGTCCCTCCACCTCCGAAGCCTGTTCCCCGAGCGGCCGTCCCGCCGCCTCCGAAGTCTGCATCCTCGCGACCCTGAGAGCAGGATAAGCCGGTCGGATAATGGATGGATTGATGGATAGTCATTATTTTCATTTTCACTCATCAGTATTCCGTCATTGCTACTGATTTAAATTGTATTCCAATGTATCACTAAAACAACGCCGTTTAATGTCGACAAGCTTGACATGCCTTGTTTGTTTTATCTGATCATTACTAGGCCACGACTGAACATTGGACATCTGCATTGATGAACAAAAAAAAAGGATGGTTAATTATCCCACTTTTTATACAGGAAATGAGAATTTATCACTTATTTTACTAAATAAAAAGATTTGTGGATTGTGAGCTAAAAGGTGGCTGCAAAGGTGGGTCGTAGCATGAAAAAGTTTTGAAACCCCTGGGATGTATAATTGTCACTTTGAGATGTTTCTACTGGTAGTAAAAATTCAGTTAGTGACTAGAAACACTAAAAGAAGTATCAATATTTAAAGTTTCTTTTTAAAATAAGAGATTTGTAAAAGCCAAATTAGGGACAAATGTCAATCAATCAATCTGAAAAAGTATTTGTGGCTATTTTTAGTCACGAGTGAGATTAAAACAGTACCAGACTAGTAGGGACTAGTGCCCAACTTTTTAGTGACTAGTGCATTTAGGTATTTTAGGCATGGTGGCCCAATGGTTAGCACTGTTGCCTCACAGCAAGAAGGTCCTGGGTTCGAACCCCAGGCTGTCCCAGGTCGTTTCTGTGTGGAGTTTGCATGTTCTCCCCGTGTCTGCGTGGGTTTCCTCCGGGTGCTCCGTTTTCCTCCCCCCATCAAAAGACATGCATATTAGGGTTAATACTCCTGTCTGTGCCACTGAGCAAGGCAATGGAAAGAAAAAGTGGAGTTGGCCCCGGGTGCTGCAGCTGCCCACTGCTCCTATACAATACTACTACTAGTACGACTACTTTCGGTTGCTCCCGTTAGGGGTCGCCACAGCGGATCATCCGTTTCCATTTCTTTCTGCGGTCTGTTCCTGAGCCGTTGGCCGCCCCTGCTGACGTGCGTCTTACTGCTCCTATACAATAGCATAGGTTAAATGCAGAGGACAAATGTATTGTAACCTACAATTTTATTGCAATTTACAACGACAGAATAAAGTGGCCATTTCATTTAAAATTTTTAAAATAGCCAGCCTTATTTCTACCATGTGGTTTGCCCTCAACAGGTACGTCGAAAAAAAAACTTAGTAAAAAGAATGACTCGTATTCCTGTTTGCATGGTGGAGAAGTGACGTCATATGCACCCTTAAGATTTGCGGTGTGCAGCAGAGACAGAATTGGTCACAGTTGAGCAAAGCTTGTGTACATCTCCTTCATTTCATACTTGTTTCTGCAACCCCACTTCCAAAGCGTTCATACTCTGATAGCGTGGCAATATTTCAAGCTTCGGTGCAGAGACATCACACCCTGCCTTTATTCAAGACGTGTCATCTGCATCATCCAGGAGCTTCCCTGTTGTCATCTTCAAAAAATGGGATGTGTTCAGCTTCGCTAAGATAGGGAATAGGAGCCCATGCGTGGCCGTATTTTTATTTTGTGCATTGGGACATTATCGGGTGCACCCAATTTGAAGGTCAGGTTTAGAAGTTAGTTCAAGCGGCCCTGTATCAGCGTCCTGCAGAGTGAAGGCATTACAGACGTACAATCTCACTGAGGGGACTTGGACAAGACACGTTCAGTGGTACATGATCCGCTTCACAACTCAGCACAACTGTAATATAAATCGCATCTGGGTGTTTTCCAATGCACCACTGCACAAATATTAGCACATAGTTCACAAAGTGTGTGTGTGTGTGTGTGTGTGTGTGTGTGTGTGTGTGTGTGTGTGTGTGTGTGTGTGTGTGTGTGTGTGTGTGTGTGTGTGTTGGGAAGAGTTCCTGAGAAGGAAATAGTTTGTGTTCACAAACATTGACTCAACTGCCATAACCCATAAAGTCTGTATGTATGGGTCATTCAGTTTTCTCTCTTTGATTGTCTTTCTTTTTGGATTTTGTGACTTCAGAATCATTATCAGATTGATATCAAAATGAATATCATGTATTATTAGTGGCACGGTACAGACCCTCAGCTGTGTGTTTCCAATCTGCAGAGCAAATAATACCACGTGAGAATAGCTTTACCTTTATCCTTCCTCTGTTGCTCTCCCTGAGGTTTCTTCCCATTTTTTCTCCGTTAAAGGTTTTTTTTTTTTTAGGGAGTTGTTCCTTGTCCGATGAGAGGGTGTAAGGACAGGATGTTGTGTTGCTGTAAAGCCCACAGAGGCAAATTTGTAATTTGTGATAGTGGGCTATACAAATAACATAGAATTGACTTGACAATGCTGTAGTGTCATTTATTTTATTGATTTAGGCTAAAAAAACCTCTCACTGTAAATACATTAATTTAGGAAGCTGATTTTTTTTGACAGATTAACTATTTAACGAAACACTGCCCATGTAATTAAAACTAGTACTCGTAAATTTACATTTCTTTGCTAGCTAAATATACAGGTCTATTTTATTAGTAAAATCTTGGGCTTACAAGTCTAGATATAGTTACTTGCAGGCCTTGAATATTGAATCATGTCTCAAATCTTTCTTCAGCTCAATGATGAGCCTGCATTTGTTTTATTGGACCGACCAAATCTTTCATGTAACCTAGATATATGGATTATATATTGAAATATATTGGTTAAATATATTTATTTTGGTATGTCAAGACACCTGTCAGCATCGACAGACCGTCAGACAGACCGATCCATTATTGTTATTATCATTATTATTATTATTATTAGTATTATTAGTATTATTATTATTATTATTTGCAGCTGTGTTTATCCTGATATGCTAACACCAAAGGGTACTAAGACAAGCCTGGTATGTTTTTAACCTTTACATGGTTTTTAACCTGTGGATGTCAGTAAACCCACTGAAATGGTCGGGGGTTAGTCACTCATTAATCACTTACAATTTTTATATGGTTAGGCACCATTTCCATGCCTCTACAAAACCTCCACGCAACTTTGGTCCTCTGAAATGGGGTTTCTAGCCATCCTTCTTATTAAACTTAAAACAAGAGGTAATCCCAAGTCTGTAGTGCCCAGTGTACGCAGTGTCACTTGTCCTAAAGCCTTAAAAAGTCCTAGAACCCACCTTTTTAAATTAGTTTTCAGATCATGAGCATGCTTTTGTCTTTTATGATTATATTTTTTTACTCTTGGCTTATATGATTATTCTACCTTTTATTTATGTATTTTATTTCTTGTCTGTTGACATTGTTATACGTATGTATGTATGTATGTATGTATGTATGTATGTATGTATGTATGTATGTATGTATGTATGCAGTGGTCGATTTGTAAAAAAAGGGAAAAAAAAGTCAAGGGGGAGGGTGGAGACGTCTCCCCTTAAAAAAACCACAATATGTTTTTAAACTGTAGCCAGAGGTCTGCATATGTTTAACTACGAATTAATTTCTTAAAACAAGTGTGTGTAAAAACTATTTGAGAGCTTTTGGATTTGGTGGGGAGAGTTCAGCCAAGGGCAAGGCTACCTGCATGCAAATGTCTCATATGGATAGAATTTAGATGTCAGTGACGAATGTCTTTATACGTACTAATGTTCCTCAATCTAGGTATATCACGCAGTGCCCTTAGCCCAGTGGTTCTCAACCTTTTTGGGGTCCTGGACCCCCTGCGTATTTTTGATCGACCCTGAGGACCCCTCCACCTGATCTTGGGGGAGGGGGGTTGCAATTTGATAGAAACAGTAGAAACTGCATTTTAAATTGCATTAATGCATTTATTCACTCTTTGGGGCAAAAATAAGAGCTTTCAGTTGTAATTTAGATATAGTTAACAAAACAGAATTCTTATGCAGTAACTTTCAGATATATGTAACAAAACAGAATATGTATTCAGTAACTTTCAGATATATGTAACAACAGAATTTTTATGTAGTAACTTTTAACAATGCAAACGGGAGCGAGATCTCTTATTAAAATACAATAAATTACACTTGTGAAACAGATGTAATTAGAGAAAAAAGTCCTGTTACCCTTTATAGTTTAGGTAGATAAAGGTCTCAGTCACATTTGAGTAAAATAATCCTATTTCTATAAATGTCATAGGATCTTTTTTTAAAGATATTTTATTTTCACGGACCCCTTGCAATTACACCACGGATCACTAGGGGTCCGCGGACCCCCGGTTGAGAAACACTGCCTTAGCCCAACGGGAATGGCGACGGGGGGGGGGGTGGGCTGACAGCTTTACAAATGGCTTATTTTTAATCTATTTGTTTAACAAGGGGGATGGTATCCCTTTTTATCCCCCTCAAATCTACCCTGTATGGTGTCTCTGGCTTAGCTCTCTCGTGGCTCAAGTCCTGCTTACCTGGAAGAACACATTGTGTCTGCTATAGTATTATTATATCAACAATTTCTGACGTTAAATATGGTGTGCCTCAGGGCTCAGTTCTTGGCCCTCTACTTCTCTCTCTTTAGATTACACCTTTTGGCCAAATTATACGCAGTTATGGAATACATTTCCATTGCTATGCTGATGATACTCAGCTGTATGTGCCTATAAGGGCTGATGATCATATACTCAAATTACCAACTTAGAGACATGCTTGGCTATTGTGAAAAACTGGATGTCACTTAACGTTCTGCTTTTAAATTCAGATAAAACGAAGATGCTGGTTATTGGCCCTGCTAGACACAGGCACCAATTTGATAAAGTAACAATAACAATTGACAATTATGTGGTTTCACAAAGTGTGGCAGCCAAAAATGTTGGTGTTATGCTTGATCCCAGCCTTTCCTTTGATAAGCACATTAAAGAAATCACCAAGACTGCTTCCACTTATGTAACATAGCTAGAATTCGATCTTTTCTCCCCATTGCTGACGCAGAGACTCTAATACACGCTTTTATTTCATCCAGACTTGATTACTGTAATGTTCTGTTTTCAGGTCTGCAACATTCTAGTACTAAAATTTGTCAGATGGTTCAGAATGCTACTGCTAGAGTCCTAACAAAATCTAGGAAATTTAACCATATTACACCAATTCTTGCCTCCCTTCATTGGCTTCCTATCCATGTTAGATCAGAATAAAAGGTGCTTCGGCTGACTTATAAAATCCTAAATGGGTTTGCCCCATCCTACCTGTCTGATCTCCTTAAACCGAATAACCTGCCTGCTGCCATCAGACAACCAGAGTCTATTGAGTCCTTTAAGTCCAAACATAAAACTCATTTTTTTCCCTTAGCTTACAATTGGTTGCCTTTAATGTGAGTGCTTCACAACCTTTACTGCATGGCGGGTCGGTTTTTTGTCTCAATGAAATTACCAACCACTGCTCTACCGACGACATCATAGAGTATAGATTATGACTAATTGATGACGTTATTATGACGATTGCAAACTGTTCTCTTCTCTCGCATGACTTTTCTCTCTCTCTCTGAATGATGTCTTCTCGTTTCTCTTTTTCTGTGTGTAAATGGTATCATGTGAGTCTCCCTTTTGTGCACGTGTAGTCGGTTCTTCTCCGAGGTCTCCATGGTGACTTGGACGCTGCCTGCCATTCCCCTCATCACATTTTCTTTTTATAAACCCATTTTTTCCCTTACATGATAATGCTGGTCGCGTGGCTTGTGTCCTGGACTGTTCCGATGGCGTCTGGACACTGCTTGGCATCCTGCACATATTCTTCATACATGTTATAAGTCCATTATAATTGTGTTATCCTCTTTCAGTGTTGTATTGTGTAAATACAACATCCATTGCACGTTGTCCGTCTTGACAGAGAGATCCCGCCTCTGTTGCTCTCCCTGAGGTTTCTTCCTATTTTTTCCCTGTTAAAGGTTTTTTTTTTTTTAGGGAGTTATTCCTTATCCGATGAGAGCATCTAAGGACAGGCTGTTGTGTTGCTGTTAAGCCCACTGAGGCAAATTTGTAATGTGTGATATTGGGCTATACAAATACATTTGATTTGATATGTATGTATGTATGTATGTATGTATGCGTGTGTGTGTGGGGGGGGCAGTGTGGCTGCCCACACAGTGGTGTGATGCGTCTATTGCGGCAGCACGTAGTTGGAGGGAAGGTGCATGTATTCTTCCAACCAGCTTGCAACCATCCTGCTTTTAGCTCGCTGCCGCTGGCTAGCCCGTGTGGTGAATAGCATCCTAGTGTGTACGCCTTCCCTTGCCAGTACATAGCCTCTCATTCACCATGACTCCTGCCAGGCCTCCTCGCGGCCACATATGGTAACTGGGGTCTTGGCAGCAGTGGGCCCCAGAGATATGGTGTGCAGGCCCACCCTGGTGGACATGCCCTGGCACCTATCAACCACTGCCCCGCCGCCTTGTGGCTGGGAAGCCAAAAAGCTAAGGGAGCTTACCTCAACAGGAAATCAAGCTGTGGCGGCATGCTTCGAGGCGGTTTCCAAGAAGAAAAAAAAACTGGATTCCCGTCAGCCTCCAGCAGTTGTGTCGAGGTGCTGATCATCCAGGGGTCCCCTTTGCCATCGGAACCATCCCCTCTAAAATCAAGTCAGTGGCGTTGGGAGAAGCTTAACCCCCATGCCACTTTAAAAACCATCTCTGCGCAGGTATCTTCTTCTGCTGCCTGAGTCCCCGACCTCACAAAGACTGGTAGCGATGGAGTATCCAGTGACGGGAGCAGGTCTGAATGAGCTGGGAGCTCTTAGTTGGAACTCTGCATGCCAACGGGCAACGGTCGTTAGCAGCAGCGATTGAGTGGTAGCTGTTCCCGACAGACCCTTGTGCGTCTGAGCAGCTCTATTTAGTTACCGCACTGATCACCCCATTTGGGGAACGGCCTAGAAAAAGTGGCCCAAAAATTGCCCACTCAACACTGTGCCTGAGGAAACCGCACCTGCCGGGCCATGCCACTATGTGTTCCAAAAAACACACACTATACCAGTAAGAATTGCAGCATAGAACATAAGGTCAGCCATGGTACAGACAGACCTCAACGCAGAACAGCGCCCATTGCCAGCGAGTTGAAGTGCTATTGTGTGGATGTGGCGGCATTCAGTGAGATCAGGGTCCTTGAAGACGGATCGCTCAATGAAATGGGAGAGGGATATACATTATCTTGAAAAGGATACCCCCTAGGACAGGGGTGGCCAATCTTATCCAGAAAGGGCCAGTGTGGGTGAAAGTTTTTGTTCCACCCAAACAATTGCACACGTGTCTCCTAATTAAGTTCCTCAGCAATAGCTACTGGTTGATTAGTGGGATCAAGTGTTAAACCGCTTGGTTGGACCAAAAACATTCACCCAGACTGGCCCTTTCTAGTTAAGATTGCTCACCGCTGTCCTAGGAGGTCAACACATTTGTTGAATTGGTTTTGCAATCAAGAACAGCCTCTTACCCAAACCCGAAGAAACACCAGTGGCCATTACTGAACGGCTGATGACTCTCCGCACACCCCTTGCAAAATGTCCGATACGTCACCTTGATAAGTGCCTATGGCCCAACGTTACCATCTCATGATGATGATTAAGATCGCTTCTCAAGGAGCGGCAAAGTTGGTGATTTTAATGCATGAGTTAGGAAGCACATGCTAAACTGGAATGGAGTGATTGGCGCCCATTGCATTGGAAAAAAATCAACTCCAACGGCGTAAGACGTCATAGTCTGTGCTCGGAACATTACCTCACCACCACAAACACAATTTTCCAACAAAAGAATAAATACAAGGCATCCTGGTTGCATCCCAGATCCAAACAATGGCACCTGCTTATGCTATCGTTAGGCGGGCTGATCTTAAAGACGTGCTCCTTACGAGAGCTATGCGAGGAGCAGACTGCTGAACAGACCACCGCATGATCCTGACAAAAGTTTAAGAGTGCATGTCCGACCCTTGCGACGCCAATCTGAGCAAAAAAACAACAAAACAAAAAAACTCCACTCTTCGCCAGACTCTAACAGCGACACCCGAAACAGCTTCCGTCGTTCTCTAGCCGACAAGTTAGTTGACGTTGAACAGCTGATCAACTCAGTGTCTGCAATGGATGAGAAGTGGACCTCTCTGAGCATCACCCTCTGACAATGCAGCCCAATCCATTGGCTTCAAAACCACAAAAAAAAAAAAAAAATCAGGACTGGTATGATGGCAATGCCGGGAAGATCTCCACCGTCCTGGATAACATGCAAAATGCACACAGAGCCACCCTCAGCAACCCACTTTCCCAACCTCTCAAGAAACAATGGCAAGACCTCTGCTCTGACGCCCAAACAACTCTGTAGAATCTGCAAAATGAGTGGTGGATGTTGAAAGCCAACGAAATCCAGCCTCATGCAGACAGGAACGACATGCATGGTTTCTATGACATAGTTAAGACAATCTATGGCCCCAGAAACTTCTCCCTGGCACGCGTTAGGTCTGCTGATGTAACAACCCTTATCAAGGACCAGGCCCTGTTAGTGGAGTGGTGGGCCAAGCATTTTAACACCCTGCTCAACCAGCCCACCCCAGTGGAATCAACTGTACTGGCAGAGCTCCCTGAACAGTCTACCTTGCAAGACCTAGACCTCCCACCAATCTTCAAAGAAATCCTTCATGCGACCAAGACCCTGAAAAACAACAAAACCCATGGACCGGATAACATTCCAGCTGAAATATTAAAGGAAGGAGGCTATCTCTGTTTGAGGACACCATCTCTATATCCTTGGTGTGGAGTTGCGAGTGTGTCCCCCAACAGTGGAGAGATGCCAACATTGTTACCATTTATATAAACAAATGAGACAAATCCATCTGCTCCAACAATAGGGGTATTTCATTACTGGTCATTGCTGGAAAGGTCCTAGCCAAGGTCATGCTCCGCAGACTAACACTAGCAATAGCCGAACGGGTCATACCAGAGTCACAATGCAGTTTCTGAAAGGATAAAAGGGACAGTTGACATGATCTTTGTCACAAGCCAGCTCCAGGAGAAATGACAGGAACAGCACAAGGACTTATACATGGCATTCATATACCTCTCAAAAGGTGTTTGATACAGCCTGAATCTGCTGTGGCAAGTCCTGAAGAAATTTGGATGTCCAACCAAGTTTGTCACCATCCTTGGACAGTTTCACTCAGGAATAATGGCCCGAGTTGAAGTGGGGAACCACAGTTCTGAGGACTTTGGTGTGCAGACTGGACTCAGACAAGGCTGTGTGCTAGCCCCAGTCCTGTTCAATATCTTAGTCTGTGTTGCAACACTGTTACGAAGGAGGATGGAGAAGCAGGCTGGAGTCACCACTGACTTCAGGCTCAATGGTAACCTATTCAAAATCAGGAGGTTTCAGGTAACCACCAAGTTGACCTCTGAGAACATCATTGAGCCACAGTATGCTGACGATTGTGCCCTGGTGGCCCACACACCAGAAGCCCTACAAAACACTCTGTCAGCAGTTATAACTGCATACAGTAGAATGGGACTGATCATCAACACCCAAAAGACAGAGTTAAGCTGTCAGATGAGTGCCGGCCTCCCAAGCCACCCAACAACATTCACGGCAAAAGGGCAATAGCTGGCCACTGTTCCTGCCTTCAGATATCTAGGAATGATACTATGTGACACCTGCACAATGAATGATGAGATCCAGCACCGCCTCAAAGAAGCCTCAGCATCTTTTGGTTGTCTAAGGAGAAAGGTTTTCCAGAACAGCAATCTCAATCTCCACACCAAAGTGCTTATTTACAGAGCAGTATGCATCTCCATACTTCTATATGGATGTGAGGCGTGGACCATCTACAGCCACTATCTCAGAAGCCTGGGGGCCTTCCATGCGAGATGGCTCCAGAGGATCCTCGGCATTACATCGACAGAGTGCCACATGCAGGTGTGTTGGAATGGGCAAGCAGTTACAGAGTGGAGTCTACCCTAAACCACCATCAACTTAGGTGACTTGGGCATGTCATTCGCATGCCCAGCCAACGACACCCACGTAGTCCTCTACGGCCAACTACACCTTGGTCAACGCACTGCTGGTGGGCAGAAAAAGCGGTTCAAAGACCAAATAAAGACCACAGAAAAGATATCAGATCAACCCTTCTTCTTTGGAAGAATTTGTCTCCTGCCGCACCATCTGGCACTCTCACGGGAAGTGAAGTATATGGAAAACCAGTGCACACAACACCGCGTAGCAAAGTGTGTAAAGAGGCATGCTCGCAAAGCTACCCCTGCCCCCCCAGCACCACTTTTACATGCGCGGTCTGCAACCGCAACTGTGCATCCAGGATCGGACTATTCAGCCACCAAAGGACACGCAAATAGGAGAAGATGATCATGTGCATGCATGTGTGTATGCATGCACGTATGGTGTTTTTCCTCCCTCAATGAAGCAGCCCCCCCCCCCGGGTTTTGGCTACATCTGCAGACCCCGTCCCTCCTGTCGTGGAGGTAATGTTGTTGTTGTATTTAACCGGAATTTCAGGACCACTGAGCGCTCACTCCCCACCATCTCATTTTTTTGAATGCATCGCCTGTTAAAACCCGCTGCTGAATGACTGTCATTCTCATCTACTGGCCATCCACACCAAATCCATCTTTCCTTTCAGACCTCATCTCTCTCCTCACCCTTACTACCGTTTGTTGATTTTAACATCCATATTGATTTACCCACCTGTAAGTTTGCATCAGAATTCACTCTATTGGACAATTTCAACCTCACCCAACATGTCACTTTCCCCACCCATGTGAAAGGCCATATCCGTGACCTGGTCTGTTCTGTCAATCTATCGGTACACAGCATCCATTCATACCCATTTCCTTTATCAGACCATAATCTCATCCAGTTCACTATTCCATCCCCAACCCCTCTGCCACACCTCCTCAGGGAAATAACATTCCGCAATACTAAAACTATCAACCCCCTCCAACTCTCTGACCTGCTCTCCACTGCCCTCCCTCTGGAACCAGCCTCTACCTCACCTGATGATTTCACCAATCACCTAAACGCCACTCTGTCTGCCTCCCTCAGCACACTGGCCCCTCTCAAAACAAAAACAGTCTCCTTCAACACCTCTGCACCACGGTTCACACCTGAGCTCCGCACAATGAAACAGACTGCCCACCAACTGGAACGACTCGTCAAGAAAACATCTCTCATTGCCTATCAAGAAGCCCAGAAACTCCACCTCTCCGCCTACAAAGATGCCCTCATCGCCGCCAAGTCTGCCTATTTTTCCACCATCATTAATGATTCCAACCGTAACCCCCACACCCTCTTCTCCACTGTGAACAACCTCCTCAAGCCCCATGCCGAGGTCCTCTCCAACTCTACTCCTGAACAATGCAACTCATTTCTCCAATTTTTGCAGGCAAAATCGCCGCTATTAACAAATCACTGTCCCCTGCATCTGACTCGGCAGCCCCTACCCCGGCCCCTCTTCTCCTCATTTCTCTCGACCCTCCCCCTGATCGCCGCCTCTCCCGGTTTGTTCCAGTTGCCCCTACCATCTCTGAACTCATCAAACTCCACAACCTGCTCCCTTGATCCCCTCCCCACCCCTTACTGAAGAAATGCCCCCCTGCCCTATGCCCCTACCTCACCAACCTTTTCAATTTCTCACTGTCCTTTGGAATTGTCCCCCTGTTTTCAAAACTGCCGCTGTCACCCCAATTCTCAAGAAACCGGGTCTTGATCCATCCTGCCTCAACCACTACCGGCCAATCTCCAACTTCCACTTCCTCTCAAAAACCCTGGAATGCAGTGTCGCCACACAACTCCAAACCTACCTACACTTCAACAATCTCCGGTTTTCGCCTACTCCGCAGCACAGAAACTGCACTATTGAGAGTACTCACCGACCTCCTCACCTTTGCTGATACTGGAGCCCTTAACATCCTCCTCGACCTGATTGCAGCCTTCGATAATGTAAGCTACAACATCCTGCTCACCAGATTGAAAGATGTTGGTATTGAAGGCACCATACTCAGCTGGCTCCAGTCCTATCTCTCCAACAGGTCACTTCATCTGACTTCACAACCACTCCTCTGTTCCATCCACAGTCACACAAGGTGTTCCCCAAGGTTCTGTACTCGGCCCACTCCTTTTCACCATCTACATCCTCCCCCTTGGTCAGATTAGCCACCATTTCACCCTGGACTTCTACTGTTATGCTGATGGCACCCAGATATACCTCAGCACAAAATCCCCACACAATCCACCCCTCTCTCACATCGACTCCTGTCTCTCTGCAATTAAAGTCTGGATGCAGCAAAAGAGCTTAAAACTCAACAATGACAAAACTGTACTCCTCTTCACTGGCTCCAAGTCCACTCTCAGCCAAATCAACAACCTCACACTCACCATCGATGTTACTACCGTCTCCCCTTCCTCCAAGGCACGCAACCTTGGTGTGATCCTTGATCCCACCCTCTCCCTTGGGCCCCACATCTGCCAAATCCTCCTTCTACCATCTTTGCAACATTGTGAAAATAGACCCTCTGTCACATTCCCTGCTGCTGAGACACTGATCCATGCCTTCCTTTCCTCCCGCCTTGATTACTGCAGCTCACTCCTCTGTGGCATCAGTGCTAGCTCTATCAAGAGACTCCAACTGGTCCAGAACGCATCCGCCCGACTTTTAACTTTCACTGAATCCTGGCACCACATCACCCCAGTCCTAAAAGACCTCCACTGGCTACCCATCTCCACCGGATCAATTACAAAATTCTGGTTCTCCCGGGGGAATAAGAAAGGTGGGAGGTGGAACCAGGTGTAAAAACAAAACAAAAACTAACCCTATATGCAATAAGAAAAAGCAACTGAAGATGCTGGCTCTTAACTAACCAGGCTTAGCTAACAAAACAAACTCAGATCAAACCGAAAAAGAAACAAGAACCCTAACAGGTTTCACCCTCCTTCTCAAGGAGTATAGCGTACTGAAACAAACGCTCGCTCGCTCTCTAGCTGCCAACAATGGCCCACTGGCACTGTTGGGTGTCTCTCTCCAAGGTATATACCCAGCTGATGAGTAACTGGGGTCACCTGGGCTCAATCAGCAGTTCCACAGGAAGCAGGGCATTACCTGGAGAGGGAAAATTACAGACACACGGCACTAGGGCTGTAACATCCCCTCCCATAAAAACAAACCCAAGGTTTGTATATGAGAGGGTAATTGCATAACACACGGCATTGGGGCCGTAACAGTATGTATGTATGTATGTGTGTGTGTGTGTGTGTGTGTGTGTGTGTGTGTGTGTGTGTGTATGCGTATATGTATATGTGTGCATGCATGCATGCATGCATGCATGTATGTATGTATGTATGTATGTATGTATGTATGTATGTATGTATGTATGTATGTATGTTTTTATTGTCTTTTACAAATGTTTTGTAAAGCAATTTTTAATGTCAGTTTTAAATGTGCTGAATAAAGGAAAATGTACTTATTTAATTGCCATCTTACTTTGCAAGTACAACGGATTCTTATTTTGAACATTTAAGACACAAACAGCTTTGAAGTAACAGATAATGCACTGCCGTTGCAGTGTTTCGGTACTGCAGTCTGACCTTTGATTGTTATTACAGGTTATGGCAAGCCAGCTCTATATTGGCTTTGGCTTTGTGTGATAATATCCATACTGTTCACGAATCAATTCGTATTTATTACAAGTATAGTTTTACCATTATGATGCTAAAACTGTCCCTCAATATTGTGTCAGTTTATCCTATTTTTATTTTTTTTTATCTTTGTTGTGAAAAGGGGCTACTTATACTCTATAGATAAGCTATCAAAATAAAACTTCAGGTCAGCTTTCAGCACATATGCACTGTCAAAAAGAAGTGCAACACAGCCAACGCGAAAGCTGTTTTGCTTTTCCAGTCAACCTGTGTATGATGCTATTTTAGTTTGAAAAACAGCAATTCTCAGAAGGGAAAATGTGATAAAAGGATGGTTTCACATGTGTGTCTATTATGTTCATGCACAATCAGCAGAGAGAGAAAGATATCTCACCATAATAAAGCCATGCATTAGTAAGAGATAATGCAATGCCTTCATACACAGATGGGTATCATGACCTTAAAAGCTGCTGCAGCAGGATGCTGAAGACCTTATTAAAAACATAGAGCACAGGACCTGACTGGCGAGCAGCTGTGAGTTTTGCCTGCCTTGTTAAGGTGCTTGGTATGTTTGCACTATGGAAAGGAAAGCTCAAAACAGCATCAGATTCGAGTTTAAATTCTAGATATTCATGCAAATCCTATGCTTTCGGGCTGCAAATTGGTGATTGAACCGCCTTTGTTCAACATTTTAAAAGTAGGCTACGAAAGAAAATGGTGGTCCTATTCAGGGTTTTACTTCGCTGTCTCAGTAACATAATCTAATGGATTAAAATCAGACAAAAGGCTATAATGCACTGGTTTCTGCTGTCATGCCCCCATTTTGGGCCATTTTAGCTGAGCCAGGATTTACTCTAATGCTAATACATTGCTTTTTCATTATTGTTATTATTATTATTAGGTGGCTGAGGAAAGGCTCTTGAGAGTCACATATCCCAATTGCCATCGATGTTACAGGAGAAATACCTGCAAGACAACCAAAAACACAAGACAACCTAAACTAAACTAAAAACCTTTCTAGCTGACACTTTTCCTCTTGTACACGCAGAAGATCTGCCAATAAACAAAGGCAGTGAAACACGACAGTTCTGTCCAGCCCATAACATGGTATGACAAAAAAAAGAAAAGAAAGAAAGAAACCTGTCCTGTTTTCTTGCAGGCATAGCATCCCCTGGACATCCTTTTCTATACTGATTCTCCACCCCTGTGTCACTGGTGCAGAGAGATGACGAATGATTGAATTCCCCCCCCCCACCCCTCCACCGCCGTCCCCATCCTGCATCACCCCTGCCTGTCTTTCCACCTCCGTAAGGTTACCAAAGCTATCTCCCCCGGCAGACACCGGCCAGGCTGCCTGCGGCCTCTTCCCACGGCACTGTGGGAGCGCCAGGCGGCGTGGAATAAGCTCTCTGTGACGGGGCAAACTAGGCAGAAAATTCAAAAACCCACCGTCGGTATACAGCCACATCAATTTGTTCTAATTAAATATTTATGTGCCCTCCCGCCCTGATGCGGCCTGCTGATTGAGTCCTTTCCAGATCATGTGCGGTGGAGCCGTACCTTAGCCAAGCTGTAATCTGCATCCCGGTTCTGGGTTTCCTTGGTCTGCTTGAGAGCCAGGTCAACAAAGTGTGATGCCAAAGGGGAAATAAATGGATAAATATATAAATAAAGGAGTAAGCAGCAGCATAATTGTCACCAGGAAATATAGTTATTCCCCAGGTTACACAATGCTGTGTCCCTACCCTGTGTCATGCAAGTTTCTGTTTAACCCCCACCCTAGTCCCAATAAGAGCATTTATTGAGACTGGGTTTCTGGAGGATAAAGGCACCAAGGCTGCCGGGTGACAGTAAATGAGTTCTGAGTATGGAGACGGGGCTGAGGAAGAATTATACATAAATAATGAATATGCCACCGACTGAGAGCTTTCCAAAACGTCCTCCTCACACTCCAGTAATGGATATGCTGCAGTGCTCGGCTGATCCCTATGAGAATATTCACTCTGGGCTTCGTGGTATTTGGGACAGTAATGCCCAATAGAAGCCATTCATTTTGTTCAGAAAGGATGATCACGTATAAAACATCCGTACAAAAAAAAGTATTAGAGGCTGCTTATTGAAGAAACACTGCAGATCAATTTTATTCAAATGTGCTTACTGTGGCCTGTGGGAGTGCTGTGTTAGGAAGGTTCCCTACCACCTTGCAGATGGAGGACAATGGCTTTTTCCCCCCTCCAGTAGTACATACTTTTTCATTGTGTGTGCTTCAGTACATGACATTGGCAGAGGTTCAGCACAGTGTAACCTTGTTTATTAGAATGCCCTGAACACTGAAATGTCTGAACTGCAGACAAAGGCTTTTTCCACACCAAACCTGCATGCAGACTTATTGTAGTAGCATGCTGCAAAGTCTCTTTTTCAGTGCAAAGGCTGCCTCGTGCATGAACAGAAGACCTCCCGAGTGTGCAATATTGAGTATTTATGTAACTAGCATATTCACTTTATATCAGCTTAATCATTTAATTGATTGATGAATTTTGTATGTACAATTTGAAGATCATTGCTAAAGGAGTCTGGACAGCCCTTGAACTTTCACTGTTCTGTACTGCATATACAGATGTCCTTTTAATGTGGTTATATATATATATATATATATATATATATATATATATATATATATATATATATATATCAGCTACTGAATAAAAAATATCATCATCATCATCATCATCGTCATGTGAAACTACAGATTCAAGTCTTCAGTTTCGGGATGCTGGCTTTAAGAAAGAGACTCGTTCGGCGCGTCCGGGTAGCTTATCGGTCTATTCCGTTGCCTACCAACACGAGGATCACCGGTTTGAATCCCCGTGTTACCTCCGGCTTGGTCGGGCGTCCCTACAGACAAAATTGGCCGTGTCTGCGGGTGGGGGAAGCAGGATGTGGGTATGTGTCCCGGTCGCTGCACTAGCGCCTCTTCTGGTCGGTCGGGGCACCTGTTCAGAGGGGGGGGGGGACTGGGGGGGGTAGTATGATCCTCCCACGCACTCACTGTCAGGTGAAAAGAAGCGGCTGGCGACTCCACATGAGACATGTGGTAGTCTGCAGCACTCCCCAGATCGACAGAGGGGGTGGAGCAGCAACCGGGAAGGCTCAGAGAGCGGGGTGATTGGCCAAGTACAATTGGGGAGAAAGGGGGGAAAATCAAAAAAAAAAAAGAGAGTGAGAGAGAGAAAGCGACTCGTTCATGTTCACATGTATCAGCTGGACTGTCCCAGACAATATGCATAGAGCAAACGAGCTCTTACATTAAGCTGTATTTTCCTTTAGCAGACTGTCGACAATAATACAGAAACCACAAGCTGGCAGTGGCCCTGGCCAAAAACACAACAGCTAGTTTGTTTATTTGCGGAGAGAAACCTTTTTGTTATCATAGGATAATTTCCTTTTATCTCAGTTTGAGGAAGATGAGTGAAGGCCGGCTTTCAATCCGGAGGAATTTTGCCGGGGTTCAGAGTAATATGAGTGATTATCTCTTTTTGGGTGCATTTAGCGGGAGCACGGACCATAAAGAGAAATGAACGAATATTGGATAATGCAATCTGAGAGAGATGGAAGCAATCTTAAAGGCCCTGAAAAGACACTGAAATCCACTTCATAGCCATCATTCACTCTCTCCACATGTAGGCAGAAGAAAAGTGTGTGTGTGTGTGTGTGTGTGTGTGTGTGTGTGTGTGTGTGTGTGTGTGTGTGTGTGTGTGTGTGTGTGTGTGTGTGTGGTCTTATGAACAGTGAGTGATCAATGAGAAACAGAGGCGACGTTTTGTGTCATCGAAATCCAAATAAAGTAACTCAAGAAATCTATCAGCCGTGTGGTTTGTCTGAATCAATAAGGGAGGGTGAGCAGAAATATTAATTTGTAATATTATGAGCCAAAACATTATGACCACTCACAGGCGAACCAAACAACATTGATCATCTCCAAACAAGGGTACATGTACAGATTCAGATGGGGAGTGAGCTATCAGTTCTCGTATTCGACATGTTAGATGCAGGAGAAATGGGCAGGAGTAAAAATCTGAGCGACTTTGACAAGGGACACATTGTTTTGGCCAGATGGCTGGGTCAGAGCATCTCTGAAATGGCAGACTTGCTCCTGGTCAGCAGTGGTAAGAAGCTACCAACAGTGGTCCGAGAAGAGACTAACCGCAAACTGGCGACAGGGTGTTGGGCGCCCAAGGCTCATCGACGCATGAAGACAATGAAGGCTACCCCACTTGGTCCGAACCGACAGAAGGTCTACTGTGGCACAAGTTACAGTACATTTTAATGGTAGATACCAGAGAATGGGTCTCTCTGGTATCAGAACACACAGTGCATCGCACCCTGGGATGTACGTGTATGGGGTTGCATAGCCGCAGACAGGTCAGAGTGCCCTGTCCACTGTCGAAAGCATCAGAACTGGGCCTTGGATCAGTGGAAGAAGGTCGTCTGGCCCAGTGAGTCACGTTTTCTTTGAGATCACACAGATGGCCTTGCATGTGTGCGCCGTTTACCTGGGGAAGTAATGGCACCAGGATGCACTGTGGGAAGATGACTAGCCAGTGGAGGCAGTGTGATGCTCTGGGCAATGATCTGCTGAGAAATCCAGGGTCCGGCCATTCATGTGAACGTCAGGTTGACACGTGCCACCTACCTAAATATCATTGCAGACCAGGTACACCCCTTCATGGCAATGGTATTCCCTGAATGGCAGCGGCCTCTTTCAGCAGGATAATGCACCCTGCCACGCTGCACACATTGTTCGGGAATGGTTTGAGAAACATTATGAAGTGTTCAAGGTGTTGCCCTGGCCTCCAAATTCTCCATATTTCAATCCGATTGAGCATCTGTGGGATGTGCTGGGCTGACTTGTTTGATCCAAGGTGGCTCCACCTCACAACTTACGGCACTTGAGAGATCTGCTGCTAGTGCTCCACACTGACAAGCAGGAGCTGGCTAACCAACCAGGCACCGTGGTGGTCCACAAGGAACCGAAGACAGCAGCAGTGATTGGTGTAGCATTGCGAGCAATGGCAACATCAGGAAGAAAGAGCATGAGGCGCTCTAGAAGGGCTGAAGGAAGGTGAAATCCACAGTGGTCCCGATAGGGGCTGTGACCCCCAAACTGGGAGAGTGGATCCAGTAGCATGTAGCAGGGCTGTTATGGGGTGCCATACTGCCAAGACTTCTCTCTACAAAGGGTTTACACCATTAAAAAAAAAACACATCAGGGAGGATCAGAGGACCTAGGCTCATGTGTCGGTGCTGTTTTATTTAAGTATCTATAATCTTTTTAATCTTACTTAGGGATTAATACCAGCTGGTTTGAATCATTTTAGGATCTTTGCTGCCTGCCAAATATGTGGATGTTGACTTTGGACCTCCATGCAAATACGTTGGCGAGGACCAGAAATATCCCCTTTTGTTCAGCAACCCGCAGGGCTGTCAATGCAAACGCTGTGATCATTACCAGATACCAGGATACAGACCTATTAAGATGCTCCGGGGATGGCCAAGAATGTGGCATTTCAAAAACCGTGTCCCCTTTTTGTCAAAAAACAAAAGAAATCAATTCATCAAAAGTATTCCGATGTGAACAACACAGGCAAAATGTCAACAGCAATTAGCTGAAACATGGACTGCTAAGCAGTATAGTAGCCCTGCTGCTCAGTACTGCTGTTTGAGGAAGATAGCATTACGCGATGATAGGGAAGTGGTAACAGTAATAGCAGCAGTACCAGCCCATTACTTTTGTAATAGTAGAATTATAAGTACTGAAAATAATTAGACAATTAATGCAGAAAACCATAAAAAAACCAGCACACAAAAGGACTGTAGGGCAATATATTTAAATTATGCCTGAAAAGGGGAGTTTGAAAGATTCATTCATTTTCTAATTAGGACAACCAAATTCAAGGTTGTGGGGAGGGCGAAGTCAATACCAGCAGGCAATGAGCAGAAGACAGGAAGATCTTCTGAAAAGGAGGCCAGTCGATTGCAGGCAACAAAGAAAAATGATCAAATATGGCCTGATTCAACCTCACAAATCCCCCAAGTGTTGGAGACCAGCACCCTGGAAGGGAAACCGACACAAACACAAGGAAAGCATGCAGACTCAACACGAAACCAGTGGGAGAAATAGTGCTACACGGTGAGCCAATGTGCTGCTGTTAAATATCATGATGACGTTGATAGCTTGATGTGGAAAGCTATTTTCATCTCTTCTACATAAATAAAAGAATATATATTTAAGTCGTGTTATTTTTATATATTTTTATTTTATTTTATATTGTAACGTGCATGGATAAATAGACACGTTGGTCCTTGCCTAACGGCTCTGACTCTTTAGTCGAGCGGTTAGCGATGTCTCCCGCAGCGCGGGAGATAAGGGTTCGCGTCCCGGCCGCGGCAGTTCCCGCGGTTCCCCCCCGAATTCGCTACAATATGTTATCTTTATATTTGTCCTGGCACGGTGGCGCAGTGGTTAGAGCGGTCGCCTCACAGCAAGAAGGTCCTGGGTTTGAGCACCGGGGTAGTCCAGCCTCGGGGGACTGTCCCGGGTCGTCCTGTGTGGAGTTTGCATGTTCTCCCCGTGTGTGCGTGGGTTTCCTTCCGAGTGCTCCGGTTTCCTCCCAGACACCATGTAGGTCAGGTGAATTGGCCATACTAAATTGTCCCTGTGTGTGTGTGATGGCCTGGCGGCCTGTCCAGGGTGTCTCCCCGCCTGCCACCCAATGACTGCTGGGATAGGCTCCAGCGACCCTGCGAGCAGGATAAGCGGCTTGGATAATGGATGGATGGGTGGCTCTTTATTTCAAGTAATACCTGCACCTAAAACCCATCATTGCTGCCCAATAATAAAGCAGTAACTTTTAATTAAAAATAGGGACCATACGTCATATATATTTAGCAATGAGTCGTGACTGTGACAAGACGAAAACCTTAGCAAACAAAACCAGTGTCTGAGTGATAATGATATAAACAAAGCAGCAGGTGCTCCGCCGCTTTAGTGTCCCTTTGCCTGGGTGATAGACAGGTTGAATTATCCTTATGTTGAACTGGTATTACTGGATGAGAAGAAACAAAGAAGAGAGGGGCCAGCTTCAGCACCACAGACAGCCAGCCCCCCATGCTGCTGTGAAGTGTGCCCATCACCTGGATTTCGTGAGCGTGCGTGGGGTACTTTCTAAATATTTTGCCTCACATTTAAATCACGCTTTGGTCATTGTATTGGAACAGCGGCCGTCCCTCTTCACATTTCCATGTGGAGGTGTGACGTCAGCTTCCATGTTGGACATGTGAACACGGTGAGAGTAGCCACTCATACGTCTCCTCATCATCAGTGTGTCTAGCCACTCATACGTCTCCTCATCATCACTGTGTCTAACCGAAACAATAACACAAAGAGTACACTACACACAATTTTACTTAACAAAAATATGTTTCTAATCTCATATGGATACAAAAATATGACGATGATAAAAAAGGAAGCTTAAAAGTGAATTAGTTAAGCACCGGCCCTGTGATGGCCTGGCAGCCTGTCCAGAGTGTCTCCCCGCCTGCCGCCCAGTGACTGCTGGGATAGGCTCCAGCATCCCGCAACTCCAATTGGGATAAGCGACTTGGATAATGGCAGGATGGATGGATGGATTATTTTTTTCTTTCACCTACAACTAAATTAAGTTCCATGCAGCTGGAATACCCCCCCCCCATCAACACCACGTCACAATTTTTTATTTATTTTTTATTTTGTTCATTCTTTAAATTTAGAAATACACAGCAACCAGCCAGCTTCAGAGAACGCACAGCAGGCATCCTGGCGGTTTAACATGGCACTACAAGTGGCAACTACACAAAGTGGGATTACTTGGTGCCTCACAGCAACTCTGCAAGTCCTTCCCAAAGCCCAAAGCGACAACGTAGTGTTATTATCTTACTTTCTGTTGGTATGCACTTTTATTTATGGGATGATGTCATATCCTTATATATATATATATACACTCACTGGCCACTTTATTAGGTACACCTTGCTAGTACCGGGTTGGATCCCCTTTTGCCTTCAGAACTGCCTTAATCCTTCGTGGCATAGATTCAACAAGGTACTGGAAACATTCCTCAGAGAGTTTGATCCATATTGACATGATAGCATCACGCAGTTGCTGCAGATTTGTCGGCTGCACATACATGATGCGAATCTCCCGGTCCACCACATCCCAAAGGTGCTATATTGGATTGAGATCTGGTGACTGTGGAGGCCATTTAAGTACAGTGAACTCATTGTCATGTTCAAGAAACCAGTCTGAGATGATTCCAGCTTTATGACATGGCGCGTTATCCTGCTGGAAGTAGCCATCAGAAGATGGGAACACTGTGGTCATAAAGGGATGGACATGGTCAGCAACAATACTCAGGTAGGCTGTGGCGTTGAAACGATGCTCAATTGGTACTAAGGGGCCCAAAGTGTGCCAAGAAAATATCCCCCACACCATTACACCACCACCACCAGCCTGAACCGTTGATACAAGGCAGGATGGATCCATGCTTTCATGTTGTTGACGCCAAATTCTGACCCTACCATCCGAATGTCGCAGCAGAAATCGAGACTCATCAGACCAGGCAACGTTTTTCCAATCTTCTATTGTCCAATTTTGGTGAGCCTGTGCGAACTGTAGCCTCAGTTTCCTGTTCTTAGCTGACAGGAGTGGCACCCGGTGTGGTTTTCTGCTGCTGTAGCCCATCTGCCTCAAGGTTCGACGTGTTGTGCGTTCAGAGATGCTCTTCTGCATACCTCGGTTGTAATGAGTGGTTATTTGAGTTACTGATGCCTTTCTATCAGCTCGAACCAGTCTGGCCATTCTCCTCCGACCTCTGGCATCAACAAGGCATTTTCGCCCACAGAACTGCCACTCACTGGATATTTTCTCTTTTTCGGACCATTCTCTGTAAACCCTAGAGATGGTTGTGCGTGAAAATCCCAGTAGATCAGCAGTTTCTGAAATACTCAGACCAGCCCGTCTGGCACCAACAACCATGCCACGTTCAAAGTCACTTAAATGACCTTTCTTCCCCATTCTGATGCTCGGTTTGAACTGCAGCAGATCGTCTTGACCATGTCTACATGCCTAAATGCATTGAGTTGCTGCCATGTGATTGGCTGATTAGAAATTTGCGTTAACGAGCAGTTGGACAGGTGTGCCTAATAAAATGGCCGGTGAGTGTATATATATATATACATACAGATATATATATATATATATATATATATATATATATATATATATATATATTTATTATTTTTTTAATTTTTAATTTAAAAAAAAAATTTTTTTTAAGGATACTGTTTAGTGATAGGAACCCAAATAATTTGACACTACCCCCCCCTCATTTTTCTCTCCCATCGTACTTGGCTAATTGCTCCACTCTTCCGAGCCGTCTCGGTCGCTGCTCTACCCCCTCTGCCGATCCGGGGAGTGCTGCAGCCTACCAAATGCCTCCTCCGATACATGTGGAGTCGCCAGTCGCTTCTTTTCACCTGACAGTGAGGAGTTTCGCCAGGGGGACGCAGCGCGTGGGTGGATCACGCTATTCCACCCAGCCCCCCCCTCGAACAGGCGCCCCGACACATACCCACATCCGGTTTCCCACCCGCAGACACGGCCAATCGTGTCTGTAGGGACGCCCGAGCCAAGCTGGAACGACACTGAATCCTTAAGCTGTAGAATTGTGATTTGGTGAATTTCATATAAGAAGGTAGAGTTCTCGAGAATTTCAGCCACCGAGCACCACAGTTGTGCTTGCTTTAGCTCAAAAGGCCAATTAAATCTCATGTCTTGTTTTATATTGACTTCATTCATTTTGCTGATGGCCATGCACTTACGTGATCCATTTCTCTACATCACATTTCAAGTGAAAATCACATTTCAAAACCGAAAACGTACAGCTTAGTTCCTCATGCTCGTGTTCTCGGAGGACCAATTTCTTGTAGGAGAAAATAATTTAAACATCTAGTGATCTGAAGTCTAACTTTTTGTTATTTGCTACTTTCAAACTGACAGGGAGTGACAAAGAAGAATCCCCCGGTAGATAAAAACGTGTAACATCAAACTTACTGGGCTGGTGACGTTGTTTGCAACAGTTCAGCAACTGCTGCAGATGAAGTGGTGCTGTCCGTCCGGCAGCCAGTTCAGAAAGCCTGGTGAAGGACTTCACATGACAACATGGTTGTGTTTAGAAATCACATCAGGACACAGCGTTGTCGCTCGACACAACCTCTGCGTTGCATTCTTTATTTCGACTGACACAGCGTCACAGGCAGACCCGATCAAAACAACCCAGAGCCCGCAGGCATCACCAATCGATCCCAGCACAAGCGAACAGCGCAAAATCACATGCAGCACTGTCGATGTGCGCAGACATAACAAACATTTTTGCCTCAGATGTTTGAGAAGGAAACAGTTGTTTATTCCCTTGAATGCGGTGAGTTAGTTTGGCAGTAAACCCCACCGAGCCCACACAACGGCAGTCTGTTTAAGAGGCACTGAATCTTGGACATTTTACACGTACCAAAAAAAAACAAAAAAAACAACAACAAAAAACCAGACAAACGATGAGTTGCTTCACCCAGCATTTTAACAAAGCCTTCAGTCTTGTGGCAGCAATTAATTCTGAAGACTCCTTCAGTTTTCTAGTTTTTTAGCTCCTAAATAAACTTCTTTCTTGAAGGTAGTCATAAAAAAATTTCAGACTGACCCATTAACAAACTCAACAAATTAAGACTTCATCGTTATTACAAGCAATTTAGACAGCGTGTGTCATCAACATTTGCCAGTTAGCTCTGCTAGATCACATTTATCAGTAAAAGTGCTATTCGTTTGTTTTTTTATAAAATGTAATTTGTATTAAAATTAATTGTAACCAAGACGTGTGTAATGTGTAATGTTTATTTTGAACAAATATAAATAAAACGAGGCTTTCATCACTTTTGTTGTTTGTAGCTTTCAACTGAACAAATTGGTAAGACACATTTCATATGCAGTGTTTTTTTTTGTTTTTTTTGGAAATTATAAATGAGCCCAATTGGACACAAATTCATCCCGGTTACACATCACATGACGGACAGCATTTGACTGTCTGTGTGTTACAGATGTATTTCTTGCACCTTATGCATGTGCACTGTGTCCTCCTCTCCTTCTTGGGTCCACATACATCATTCACATCTCTTCTTCTTGTTTTTACCGTCTCCAACCCAGAATGATGAAGACACTTCCATCAGAAATTTTACTAACACCTCTCTCTCTCTCTCTCTCACTCACATGCATATGGAGTTACAGCAGCCAAAGGTAGGAGAGTTTCACACACACACACACACACACACACACACACACACACACACACACACACACACACACACACACACACACACACACACATGCAGCAACATCACTCACACTTACTTCAGGTAGTGGAGTTGGTGGTCCTGTTGGTTGGGGGGATGGGGCATCAGCATCCTTCTCCTGAATCCTTCTCACCACGGCTGCAGAAGCTGGGAGTCCTTGGGATATGTTGTCTCCTCTGGATTTGAGGTCTTACCAATGCTTTGCGCAGCCCCTCGAGAAAGAGCCGTCTCCTCTTGGAGCTTCCCTCTGTTTCAGTCTGGGTACAGCACCATCCAGGTGACAAAACTATCGTATGCCGAGATGTCCAAGAGGTTGAAGAATATCCCAAGTTGCTAGCATAGGGTTCTTCTTTTGCATCTGTAGCTAGTCACAGGCTTGTCTAAATTGTCCACCGCTGCCTTTGTGACACTGACATCCATTATTATTGTAGAGTTATGGTGCGGTCACTTTAAATTACAGGCGAGTCCTTATGACGTACACAGGTGGCGACCTCAGTGGTAACGTAGCACAAGTGGCGATCGAGGCAGTGGAAGTGTGTACAACTTAACCGGTCTACTGTGGAGTTTATAGGCCCGTTACATGGCGTCAGAAGTCGGATAATGGCTCAAGGGCTTCGTCGCATCGACTCCTTAATTTTCGATGACAGTATTGCCGATAACTGGCGGAAATTTGACAAGGAATGGAGAATTTATTGCAACGCGGGGTTGTCGGATAAATCAGAGAAAGTGCAAGCCTACACGCTGCTAAACCTCGCCGGTCCCGAGGCTGTTGAAAAATCGGAATCATTCATTTACGAAGACGGTGAAAGTCACGAAGATCCAGAGGTTCTGCTGGAAAAGTTTGCTGAATTGTGCTTGCTTGCAAAAAACATCATTATGGACAGGCATGCTTTCAACGCCGCTAGTCAAAAGCCTGGTGAGTCAGTTCAAGCGTACGTCTCCACTTTGAAAATGCTGGCTAAGAAATGGGATTTTGGCGCGCTCCGCGACGAAGTGATAAGGGATCGCATTGTGTGTGTCATAGAAAGGGACTTTGTCCGCAAGAAGCTACTCAGTGAAAAGAATCTCACCCTGGGATTAGCGATGAGTACCTGTATGCTCCATGAGCAGTCAGAAAAGAGCTACAAGAAGTGAAAGATAGAAGCGGATGTGTGCGCTATTCAGAAAACTCGCTGTGGCAACTGCAATGGACAACACACTCCTGACCGTAATACATGTTATGCATTCAATAAACAATGCAATGATTGTGACAAACTCAATCATTTTGCTAAATGCTGCAGATCCACACCAGCATGGCCCGTAGTTGGCGCCAAAGCTCCCAGTCAGTACAGAAAAAAGACAGCCAGATAGAGTAAACGAACTGACCACACAACCAGACAGTACTTTGGATGACACTTTTTATTGTGACCCAGTTGATTCACCCACTCAGAAAGGAGAAATCTTCACAATGCTGAAACTGAAAACTGGGAAGGGGCAACTGAAAGTAAAAGTGAACACTAGTGCCAAATGCAGTGTGATGTCCAAACGGATGTTGCATGCAGTTGACTGCATAATCCCTTTGAATGTGGATGAAAGAGTCAATCTTGTGGCTTACGGGGGTGAGACAATTAACACAGAGGGCACAGCAATACTACACTGTCTGCAGGGGCAGTTCAAATTTCACGTGGTCAATAGGGATGTGAGAACATTGCTAGGACTACAAGACAGTGTTGCCATGGGACTCATACACCTTGGACCTGACATCCACACACTACAACAAGAAGCACCAGAGGTATGGGACTACAAAGACCTGTTTGATAGCAACACTCTAGGTAACTTGCCAGTCCTATAGCACATGAGGCTAGACAACACTATTGCTTCTACAGTGTGTGTGCCTCACAAGGTTCCAATAGCCATGGAAGAAAAGGTTAAAGCAGAGCTCGATCGAATGACTGCACTTGGTGTCATAGTGCCAGAAACTGAAGCCACAGAATGGGTGTCCGCCATGGTTGCAGCCAAGAAAAAAGATGGAACTGTGAGAATTTGCATCGACCCGGGGCACCTGAACAAGGCCCTTCTCAGACCACATCACCCCCTGAAATCTATCGAACAAATCATTTCAGACATGCCTGATGCTAAAGTTTTCAGTATTATGGATGCCAAATGTGGTTTTTGGCAGATCCTCTTGATGAAGCTTCCTCAAAGCTTACAACTTTTATGTCACCCTATGGCTGCTATAGGTTCCTGAGAATGCCATATGGCATCTGCGAGGTGTTCCAAAATGTGATGGAGCAACTGTTTGCTGGCAACCCTGTGAGATTGTAGTAGACGATATTTTAGTCTGGGGACGTACAATGCAAGAACATGATGATCGTTTGAGACGGGTATTGAACAGAATTCGGGCCATCAACTTGAAGCTCAACCCCGACAAATGCAAATTCAGAGTCTGCTGTGTCCACTATGTTGGCCACCTGCTAACCACCGATGGTGTCAAGCCAGAACCTGAAAAAAATTAAAGCAGTTTGTGACATGGCAAAACCGCAGGACAAAAAGCCCTGCAGCAGTTCTTAGGTATGACAAACTATCTGTCAAAGTGTATCCCTCAATACAATGAGGTTACTGGTCCCCTGAGACAATTGATACACCAAGATGTGGAGTGGACTTGGCACGAAGCCCATGATGTAGCATTCAACAAACTGAAACAAGCAGTGACAAACCCACCAGTTCTACAGTTCTTTGGCATATCGAAGCCAGTGGTCATATCAGCTGATGCATCGCAACATGCTCTGGGTGCGGTGTGTCTCCAGCAAGGGAGGCCTGTGGCATTTGCATCACATGCCCTCACACCCACTGAGTCAAGGTATGCACAGATTGAAAAAGAAATGTTGGCTGTCGTCTTTGCAGCCAAGAAGTTCCATGATTTCATCTATGGACATCCTGTCACAGTTAAAACCGACCACCAGCCTTTAATAACAATTCTGAGGAAACCACTTCGCACCGCATCACCTCGTCTGTAGGGCATGATGTTGAAATTACATCGCTACAACCTGGATGTGATTTATAAACGCAGTAAGGAACTTTTTGTTGCTGATGCTTTATTACATGCACATCTACCGATGACTGAGCCTGCACTTACTGGTGACCTGATGGACATCATGACAGTCCAAGTGCTCTCCTCACGTCGCCCAGATGAACTGAGAAATGCTGTGGAGAGGGATGTAATGTGTCAACAGCTCTCTGACATTATCCTGCACGGCTGGCCTAACGCCTCAAGAGAATCCTCCCCCAGTTCCCCCTCCCCCCTGAACAGGCGCCCCGACCGACCGGAGGGGACGCTAGTGCAGCGACCAGGACACATCCGGCTTCCCACCCACAGACACGGCCAATTGTTTCTGTAGGGACGCCCGACCAAGCCGGAGGTAACACGGGGATTCAAACCGGCGATCCCGTGTTGGTTGGCAACGGAATAGACCGCTACACTACCCGGACGCCGGATTACCCCACTCCTTTGCAGCGTACTCATGAGTACCACTTGTTTGCCTTTCTTTGGCATGTAGGACACCAGCGACGTGTCGGCCGTGAAGCCAAATTTAGATGGATTGACGGGCCTGTTCCGGGTAGTCGAGAGCTGAGGTGGGAGCTCGGGATTTTATCTATTT